>NC_092245.1:12630903-12783403 GCF_036320965.1 Panulirus ornatus
CAAACGTTCAATTACGAGAGAGCGAGACTCATGTTCTAAAAGCGTTGTTGACAGACGTATTTATCAGTTATTGTGACACAGTTACTGCGAATGTAAAGTATAAATAACCCCATTATTGTCTCGTCTTATTATCCTGATCTCGCTTCATCGGTAACATGTCAGACGTGTACATGTGCTGACTGTACGCCCGTCGGTTGGAGCAGTGAAGAATCTAATGTACATTCTCCAGTGTGTATATGGCAGATGGGGCTCATCAACATCATCGGTTTGGATTAGGTGTATCTGAGCGAGGACAGAGTGGCCCCAGTGTCGTTCGGTCTCGACTTAATCGCATGGTGTTACCGCGACAAGGTCACGCCTGGTCCAGTCCCGGTCGTGTGTCCCTGGACACTGAAGCGCAGGAATGTCATGTTACCGAAGCAGGGCTGGGTTATAGATTCTCTCTCTCTCTCTCTCTCTCTCTCTCTCTCTCTCTCTCTCTCTCTCTCTCTCTCTCTCTCTCTCTCTAAAACAGTCGTTTCGTGACGACGGATACGAACTTCAAAGGAAAGTTGCCTTACTCGATCCTCACCAAGAAGTGAACATCCATCCTTGTTCCCTCTCCCCAGCCCTATCCTCTTCCCTTCACTCTTCCTCCCCAGCTCTCTCCCTCCCCTTCCTACCCCAGCTCTCTCCCTCCCCTTTCTCTTCCTACCCCAGCTCTCTCGCTCCCCACCCTCTTCTACCCCAAGCTCTCTGCCCTCGAGCCGCGATCACACAGTCGCTCCAACAGCAACAGGTCGTCGTCACACGAGTGCGTCAGAGAACTATTTTCGTACGGTAAAATTCCTGGAAGTAATTACTGTTGAGGGTTGTAACTAAGTATGGAAAGGCAGGACGGTGGTGACCCCTGAGGTGGTGGAGGGAGGAGTAAATGCGAGTACATTAGTGTGTCGGGGAACAGAGGGAGGGGTAGAGACAGATGGAGGGAGACTTTGCCTACCGTGTGACGCGGAAGGTGTAGAGAAGATTCTATGTGACATGCTTTATATCAGGTTCATATCAAAATTAAACTTCATTTTCGTTACAAAAGATGGGGCCCAACTAGTGTAAAACTCCCTCGCTTTCCAGTACAAAACGAGAATTACTAACAGGTAAAATTATACCATGAATCAAACATTTGGTGCATTTGATATACGAGAACATCAGATATCATGTTTGTTAGCAAGTTAAATGGAATAATATCGTCCCTTTGAAGCGTTTTTTTAAAATTTTGTTGAATAGTGTAGTCTGTCCTAACCTAGCGAATCCATTTTCTCTCTTAGTGGCGATATGGTCAAAGAAAATGGAATTTATCTTACTGGGATAACTCGGTTAAAGAGTATTTCTTATTTGTCTATATATTTCATATGTATATAAGTTAATTCTAAGTGACCCCTCAGTTTTTCATAAGTAGGATATCATAGAGCCTATGTGTTTTATGACTGTCAATACATATGCCACGTTCGTAATAGAAAAAAATTGCGGATCCAAGCAAACTGAGACTTGATTTACGCATAGTTTTTTTTCTTTTCGAAAGACTTGCTCTTTGTTATGTGCTTTACTACGTCCCTGTTTATCATGCTGAATCTGAAGTTATTCATTATGAAAATGAAATATGAATATGGAAAGAGTGAACAAGAAAAGAAGATGGATGGAGAGTGACAGAGTAAAGAAAAAGGTCGAACGTGAGTGAGTGATGAGGAAAGATTGAAAGTGAGTACAGAAGTAAACGTGGCGAACATTGAAGAAAAAACCTCGGAGAGAGAGAGAGAGAGAGAGAGAGAGAGAGAGAGAGAGAGAGAGAGAGAGAGAGAGAGAGAGAGAGAGAGAGAGCTAAGATACGAAATGAGGAAGTAAGAAATGGGGGTAAAAGATGGGGAAGTAGGAAATGGAGATTAACAGGTTTTTTAAGCTTTTACCAACAGTGTGTGTGTGTGTGTGTGTGTGTGTGTGTGTGTGTGTGTGTGTTTGTGTGTGTGTGTGTGTGTTTTAGCGTGGCCCGACGGATTGCACGTGACATTTGCCCACGTGAAGGTTGGAGGTGATCCGGCGAATGTCACTTGACAAAAGGGGATCGATAACTTCCCCTCGCTCACGGTACGCCGCCAGTTCCCCTCCCCGTCTGCCTAATTCCACCTCGTCTGGCTCACCATCCTGGTGGGTTCTTAATGTCCGAGTGTTGTCATTGTACATCGGACACCCCAGTGCGACTGGTGACGCGAGCGGCGAATTTCACGTGGAGTTCAACTTTGCGGTTCTTAGTGCGTTCTCTTTAGCGTTGCGGTCCGGTTGCCAGCGCGTTCGTATATTCCATGTGGCGGTCCGGTTGCCAGCGCGTTCTTATCTCTCGCCGTGATCCGGTTACCGGCGCGTTCTTATTAACCCCGTTGCGTTCTAGTCTCCCGTCGTGATCCCGTTCCCTGTGCGTTTTAAACCCTGGCTGACCGTAGGTTATGATCTGTTGTACGCTCAGGTAAGTTCATATTTCCCTCCATGTTCTTTAATCCGTTTCTTCATGATCCGATATATATATATATATATATATATATATATATATATATATATATATATATATATATATATATATATATATATATATATAAGAGAGAGAGGAATTCATTGGCGAGTCAGACTTTGAAATTATTGAACTGAGAAAGTAAAGCATCGTTGAATATATTCTCTCTCTCTCTCTCTCTCTCTCTCTCTCTCTCTCTCTCTCTCTCTCTCTCCCCCCGTGGACTTTCCTCCCTCCTACCCTCTCCGTCTAGAACGCTCCCTACCAACATCAAGGGCTTCCCTCCGTCCCTCCGTCCCTCCCTCGTCTCAGAGTAACACTCCTGACCACGAGGAAGGGCTCGCGTTACCAGACGTTTGCGCCGTGCCGGGGTGTCCATGGAGGGCGGGTCTTGTTTCTTCAGAGAGAGAGAGAGAGAGAGACCCTCCTCTCACCGTGGGAGAGGCCTCTCCCCTACCTCTCATCGCCAGTATAGGATGGTTTACCCTCAGGTGACAAGATAACGATTTAGCACATCTGTCTTCATGAAAGGCATATCTTAACACCCAACAAATAGGCGTGTGCTGAAGGTATGTATATTTGCGTGTGTGGACGTATGTATATACATGTGTATGGGGGTGGGTTGGGCCATTTCTTTCGTCTGTTTCCTTGCGCTACCTTGCAAACGCGGGAGACAGCGACAAAGCCAAAAAAAAAAAAAAAAAAATATATATATATATATATATATATATATATATATATATACTATTGTCATATTCTTACCTTAATGGTGTCAATAAGATTTGGTGAGAGGCGTGAGGTGGTAATGGAAAAGGCTCAAGAAATGTGACGACTTTTTCGGGTGGCTGATCTTGCGCGCCATGATCTGCCTCTGGAGGAGGAGGAGGAGGCGGGGCGATGGTTCGCGCCTCCTGATCCCGATATCGCGCTAGATACGGCCGTGTGTGTACGCGCTCCGCCTGCTGGATGATGATAATGCACCAGGAGGGAACTTATTTATGGGATTGTTTATTTTCCATTTATATGCTGGCTCGTGTTGAATGGCTCTTAATTCATGGCATCTAACATGTTCTTTACAGTTCTGTGTTACTTGTTCCATTTTCATATCAGTTTGTATCCTTGTAGTTTGATGACGTTCGCTGCATTTGGTATCTCTCGTTATTTTCTCTTTGTTTGTATTAGAGAGAGAGAGAGAGAGAGAGAGAGAGAGAGAGAGAGAGAGAGAGAGAGAGAGAGAGAGAGAGAGACAGACAGACAGACAGACAGACAGACAGAGAGACTTCAGTTCTTCCTAACGAGTACTTACGGCGAGATTTCCCCCCTTAAGGGAGAGCAGACGAGTAGGTCAGGAGAATATAGAGCTACGAAGAACGAGTGGTGTGTGAAATACATGTGTTCAGGTGTTGTGTGTGTGAGAGTGTAAGTTTGTGGACTGGAAGCCACTAGCCCAGGTGTGGGGGTGAGGCGGAACGAAAAGACAGCCACCTGGGCCAAAGGAGTGGAATTTGACAGCCACTGGATTGTGCACTAGATTATTTACTGAATGATATACCCAGCCTATTTCTGTTTTCGTCTGTTATGGCGTAGATGTTGGGTTATGTCACACACACACGCACACACACACACACACACACACACACACACACACACACACACACACACACACACACACACACATGTACGCGTCCATATATTTGTCCACTGTGTCATTATAATTACTATGGGTGGTTGCTATTACTGGGAAGTTAGGGGATGTTGCTATGAGGTTTGAAAGTGTTCTTATGTATACTTACAGGGACATATGCAACCGCGAAAACATATAGATAGATAAAGATAGATTGATTGGAGAAACTATACTTATGGTAATGATAATGATAATAATGATTATGATAATGATACTAATAACAACAGCATTGATGATAATGGTAATAATGATTATAATTATAATGGTGATAATAATAATGATAGTAATGATAATAATAATGATATTAATAATAATAATGATAATAATAATGATAATGATAATAATAATATAATAATAATAATAATAATAATAATAATGATAATAATAATAGTTTTACTTTTCAACCGTTTTCTATTTCCTCACATACAGTAAAGCCCTAACCACCCCTCTCCCTTTGTCTCTCCCTTGACCCACCCGCCCCAATATAACCCACTTACACCCCCCCCCCCCCACCCCTTGTAGAGTCAGCACCACGCAGCAAGGTGGGGTCAGTCCATGGCTGGTGTTGGTGACATAACGACCCAATCTGACCTATTTATCTGGCTGAACCACCTCTTTGCCTTATGTAAAGTGTGACAGCGGGAGGGCTTCGTCCACTCACCGTCAGGGTACTGCCACATCTTCATCCAATTAGCGTAAATCCCCCTTGGTCCGCCAGTTTCCAGGTTCGCTTTAAAGACAGATGGGGAACCTCTCTCTCTCTCTCTCTCTCTCTCTCTCTCTCTCTCTCTCTCTCTCTCTCTCTCTCTCTCTCTCTCTCTCTCTCTCTCACATTAAAAATGTCAGTTCCAGGGTGAGTAATATGCCACACTCCCTTGGCATTTCAACACCAAACCATCTGTTTTCTAACCAACCCGTTGTTTGAAGTGCTGAAAAAAAATGCCCTTAAACAATCGTAGTTAGAACTGCTAACTACCTCACTCGTACAGACCACTCCTAACCACCCGTACTTTTTAACTACTTCCTTTGTCACTAATTTCTAAGGACCAATGATCCCCACCACACCGATCCTAACCACCCGATCTTCAAACTACCAATCATCCTAACCATCTATCAAACTCAGACTTAAAGACTGTAAAAAGAAAAGGCAAAATAAGTAAATATTCGGTAATGGACGTGTGATCACAGTGTCCTCCAGTCAGTGATTACCAACACACACACACACACACACACACACACACTGGCAGCGGGACACATAGGAGACGAAGGAGAGTCTCACCACACATCTGAATTCGTGATGCTGTAATTATTCCTCTCCACCTCTGATCCAGGTGATTTGATTACGTACTTGGTGTGTCCAGGGTGAAGCTTCCTTCCATGTTATCCCGTGTGAACTTCCGGGTCTTTCCTCCACCATCCTGGTCTTCCGTGACTCCTGCGGACCCTCGTGGTCTTCAGTGTATAACTCCGGGTCTTCTTCCGTGGGCCTTCATGGTGGCCGAAGACCCTCGTGGTTTTTCCATAGACCCTCTCACTGGTCTGATCTTTCATGGACCTTTATGGTCTTTCATGGACCTTCAGTGGTCTTCCGTGCACCTTCATGGTCTTTTCAATGGATCATCATGGGCCGTTTTAGTCTTCCATAGACCCCTCGTGGTTTTCCATGGACTATCGCGGTCTCCACTGGAACCCCGGGGATGTCGACAACAACAAGTTGTGCGTGTGAGGGTGATCGGGAATCGAACTCTACGGTAGGCCGGACGGAAGAGATGAATAAAGGAACAGGACGCCGCCACACCGTTAGGGGCGGGTCCACCGTCCACCTCCCCTCCGTTCTCTATCACCACCACCTGTTCTCCTTCCCGTTCTCTCGCGTGGCCACGTGCGCGGAAAATGTCAGGCGGGGAGCCCCTCGCAGTGCGTGGTGACGAGCGTAGGTGTGTGTGCGTGTGTGTGGGGTCGCTCGCTCCCTTGCCACACACTCAGGGAAGTGTGTATGCCGCGTGAGGTACTCCCGTAGGCCACTCAGGGAAACGTGTGAAATCACCTTGTTTTGCACTTGTCAGTTCCACTGTGTTTAGGCAATCAGGAACATCGACTTGTTTTGTATGCCCTAGTGCGACTATTACGCCTCTTCAATATTTACAGACTTGCGTGCGAGTGTGTTTTGGTCTCATATCTACCAGGAAGGAAGGCCTTAGAACTCTGGCTGCCTTCAGCGTTTGAGGCAGCCTGTCTATGTAAATTTCTCAGTGGGATATAGATCCCTTGGGCGCCTCTAACGTGTGTTATGCCAGCAGAAGAAAACAAACATGTCCTGAGGGTCATATACTCTGAGTGTGGGTGCTGTTCTCCGAGACATAACGGGAAAGTGAATTGCATTCTGATGTGACACACTCCAGGTCCACGTGGGAGCGTATGTCATTATTCTAGACACTCAGAGGAAATAGAATTGTGTTGTGATGTGTTGCCTTCGAAGACCCTCGGGAAAAGAGGGCATTATAAGTGAGAATCCTACATGTATATAATGCTCGAGGACACTTGTCATTTCCACAGACGTGTGTGTATGTGTGTGTGTGTGTGTGTGTGTGTGTGTGTGTGTGTGTGTGTGTGTGTGTGTGTGTTTCATTATTCCTTTCAGAACACTACCACATTACCGTGAAGCCTTCCCCTCCGACCAGTTTGTTGGTAGCGTCGTAACGAAAAAACGTAAACACTTCACTGCTCACTTCCTACTCTTCGTTGCAGGATGTATAATAAACCAGATGTAGAGAATGTATAGCCCAGATGTAGGGAAGATGTATAGACCAACTGTAGAGCAAGCATAGACAAGGGGTAGACATAGTGTATGACCAGTATGTAGAAAACTTATAGCTTGTAGGAAACGTGTAATTTAGTGGTAGATAATGTATAGAGCGAAGGCAGAACATCTATTATGTACGAGCCTAACCAATATGTAGAAAGGTTTACTTCAAAGGTAGAGATGTATATCCCACATGGAAATGAGACATGACCCAGATATAGCCAATATATAACCCAAATGTAGCCATATATAACCCAGAGGTATATAAACTATATCGACCAGATGTATAAACCAAATGTAGCACATGAAACCCCAGATGGCTATAGATATCGTGGCTCGGGTATATACAGATATATAAACCAGATGTAGATGTAAGTCAGATACACGAAGACTGCTCTAACGTGGGGCATCGAGTATGGAACCCAGGCAGTTTATAATGTCTCCTTGGCTGTGGTGTTGAACGCTACTGTGCCTGTCCGTGCCTCTGTGTATGTACTAGCGATGTCTCTTATTTTCCTCGAGTTAACTAAGTCTGGGAGGTTGATGCGCCGATAGATAGAAAGGTTGAGAGAGAGAGAGAGAGAGAGAGAGAGAGAGAGAGAGAGAGAGAGAGAGAGAGAGAGAGAGAGAGAGAGAGAGATCACTGATAGTTAGATAGAGGGAAAGATAGAGAGAGAGAGAGAGAGAGAGAGAGAGAGAGAGAGAGAGAGAGAGAGAGAGAGAGAGAGAGAGAGAGCACTGATAGTTAGATAGAGGGAAAGATAGATAGAGAGAGGGGATGGGGAAGGGAGAATGTTATGTGGGATTGTTTTCATCACTTCACGTATGTTTGTTCGTCCATGTGTTTGTGTATGCTCGTGCGCCTGTGTGTTTGTGCGCGTTTGTGTGTATTTACCAACATGTCCAGTTCGGTGGAGGGGATTTTACACTCGTAGGGCCCCATATGTATTTATATCCATGTGCAGTTCATATCTATTTGAGTTTCTGGTTGTGTAAATCGAGCAAGCGCGCGCTTTCGTGTTTGTGTGTGTGTGTGTGTGTGTGTGTGTGTGTGTGTGTGTGTGTGTGTGTGTGTGTTTATCATTATGTAGCAGGTTTCTATCCGATCACAGTTTACCATATTCACCATGTATTGATGGGGGGGCTGTGACGTAGTGTGATTTTCTCTCTCTCTCTCTCTCTCTCTCTCTCTCTCTCTCTCTCTGAACAACACCTCGCAGTAAGGGGGATGGGCAGTGGGTACCGTCTCTCCCATTCCTTCACCAGAAATAGCTTCCCAGGAGCCACAGGTTCCACGTGTACGACTCGTAAGGTTTCTGTTGCGGGGAGGAGGAGGAGGAGGAGGAGGTGGTGGTGATGGGGAGGGAGAAGGGAGGAAGAGGTGGGAGGAGGAGGGAGGAGGGGCTGGGTGGAAAAGCTGGTTTACCTCCCACCTGACACTGGCCTGTACAACACCAACCCTACCTTTCACACACTTGACTTTTTTTTTTCTATCTTCAGTATTTCCGTAATTCTCTTCGTATTACTTCACCTCCTCCCACCACGCGTATTTCATAATTCTCGTCTCCTTGTTCCTCCTTGCATCTCTATACTCGTTCGATATTCACTGTCGGTGGGCGCAGTGGTTTATATCTTTCGTTATGTAACCTCGAGTTCCCAGGATCGAAGCGGGTTAGTGTGTAGGGGGTGAGGGTTGTGGAGCAGAAAGTAGGTGAAGGTCGTATTAGCAACTCTAATTGACAAGAAGGCCACCACCATACTGCTGCCGGAGTGTATGTTAATCTGTCATTACTCTGCTTACGTACAACTAGCTTATATATATATATATATATATATATATATATATATATATATATATATATATATATATATATATATATATATATATATGAATATATGTATATGTTCCTATGAGTCCACGGGGAAAATGAAACACGATAAGTTCCCAAGTGCACTCTCGTGTAATAATCACATCATCGGGGGAGACACAAGAGAGAAATATAAGTCAGTTGATTTATATATATATATATATATATATATATATATATATATATATATATATATATATATATATATATATATATATATATATATATATATAAAGCATCGTTGATCATCTATGATCATCCAAAGAATTTCAGTGAACCAGACACCAAAAGGTATAAAGATAACAGTCAAAGAAGCAATCAGGATGTCATAGGAAGGAGTAAAGCACCATGTCTTCCTCAGAGATGGTTAGGTTCTCTTCATGATAGGTGGATAGCAGTCATAAAGTGATAGATTATTTCGCGGGGGCACAAGTTCTGAAGCGTCAGTACAGGAAATTTTCCTGTATTAACCCGTTCCTGACCACATCTGGGATACACGCGTGTTATTTCAAGGAAAAAAGTTATGCGATTATTTCTTCATAAAGGGGAAGTTGATGCCAAGCTTTTTATAGCTATCATGATATCCAGACCTTCATGAAGCAGTAGTACTAGAATGTATCCTGTGCAGTGATGCTAATTCTTCTCATGTTCACTTCTCTTTGGCCTGTCCGCACCACACGTATGATGGATAGCGTAGGTCCCAGGACTGAACCTTGTAGTACCCAGCTTTTGACACTGGGTCAGCCAGTTCTTTTGTATTTAAAACCACTCTGTGTTTGTCGTCTGTAAGAAGCCAGTCTGCTATCCTCATCGAAATTCAGTTTCCTATCCTGGACTTTAATTTTGTATCGCTATCTTTTTTATGGTACTTTCGCCGATGGTAGTTTTCGAGTATGTAAATATGTAACATCCAAAAGTATTTTGAGATTCCAGTTATTGTACGTATATAATAGTAATGAGGTCCCTCCTCAACTCCCTCCTTCCTTTCTGAAGGTCATCTCTCCACCCTTTTCGAAAGGTTGACCGTACACACACACACACACACACACACACACACACACCTTAACTAACCACATTTTCCATTTTCCTAAAGCTCGTTGGAAGATTGTCTCTTTCTCGCAATCGTAGACGTGAGTACTGTACTGTTGTCAGTAGTGGCTGAAGATGAAACTATAAAAGCGCAGAACGATGGCGCCTGCGAGCCACACAGACGACTGTTGAAGGTGTTGACTGGTGTGAGGAGGTGGTCATATTGCTTTGCCGACCCCTACACTAGGGGTCTCCTTAAGGCTTCGAGCCTCACTTTCCTTCATCAGAGACCACCGCCTGCGGGCGGACGCATCCAAACCGGCACCATGATGGGCATGTACGCTCAGAAGTTCCGCATGCGGCGGTACTACCCCAGCGGCGGAGATGGGAGAGGGTCGCCGCCGACGATCGGACACGACCGCGTCAACTACATCAACCCGACCATCAACTACAACAAGTTCCCTCGCAAGATCCGGCCCAACAAGAGTCGATCACGCACCAGCAGCGACATGTCGCTCAACTCACCGGCCAACAGGTCGCGCCGGTGTTCCTGCATGGAGAACCTCAACCTCACGTCGGAGCAGCTGACCGCCCTCCGGAGGCACTCCCACGACCACAGCAGGGACGACGAGGACGGCTGGCTCCTGCAGCAACAGCAGCAGCAGCAGACGGACGAGATCCTGCATGCCTCGGCCGACGTCCTCACCAGGATGTTCACCTGCCTCAACACCAACGCCGACCCGCCGCCCAGGGACCCCGCATCATATGAAGACCCCAGGTACTCCAGGTCCTCAGAGAAACAGCAGCAGCCACCCCTGCCCAAGTAAGTCCTAAGAACCCTCATCCACCATACCCAGTTTCCCTCATCCCCTCCACACACCCACTCACCCACCCACCCACACACACACACACACACACACACACACACACACCTGAAGATAATGAGGTCCCTCCCCTAACATTCTTAAGGTATCCCACTCGACGGAACTCTGAGGTACTACCTTTTTACGTGAGTTACCCCAGTAATGTTAGGCTCCCTGTCCGTAATTCTCACGTAGGTAATCACACACAGACTCAGTGTGTCACACATGCTCCCAAACGTTTCAAGATGTCACACAAAAGCTGTTATTGATGGTTTGGCCGTCGTTACAATGCATGATGAAAGTTAGAGTGTGACCTTTTACTCTTGTTAAGAGAACTGCTCTAGTTCTTCAGGTAGAACATGGTAAGATCATGATCAAACTCGGGTATAAGTGTTGCTAAAAGAGCATTTGGCGCCAGCGTTTTGTAATTAGGGTTTTAGAAAAGTGTAGGATTAGAAAACAATGTACCATTGTTATTGATATTATGATTAATTGTATTATTTTTACTATTATTATCATTAGTATCATTATCATTATTATTATCGTTATTATTATTATTATTATTATTATTATTATTGATATTGTTATTATTGTTATTATTATTATTATTATTATTATTATTATTATTATTATTATTATTATTAATATTGTCATTTTCATTATCATTATTATTGATATTATTATCATTATTATTATTATTATTATTATTATTATTATCATAATTATTATTATTATTATTATTATTATTAATATTATTATCATTATTATTATTATTATTATTATTATTATTATTATTATTATTATTATTATCATTATTTTGTTTGGCTATATATAGCTGGAACTCCCTTTATGGAATGTAAAAATACCAGAATTTTGTGGCGTGATAGACTCTGTCCCCGATGCAAACCTGCACTGGAGAAAAAGCTATCAAGCCAATATCTGGGGATGATAAGTTAATATATAAGAACATGGGACGCCATCCCAGCCGGGATGACCTCCGCTCTGTGATCGCTATGGGTGAAGGTATCTCGACCATTAAGGCAGAATTAGCCTCAATGAAAGTTTTCTTCTTTAATTGCTGTACGAGGAAGGCCAATGAGGCCTCAGAGTGCCAAAGTTTCAGCACATGGCATTCATATGTATGCAAAGTTTAACCTTATGTGATACAACGGTACTGCAACGGTATCTCGTAATGGTTACCCATCTCCCCTGTCTAAGTATCAGACAGGTGATGGATGTGAAGGCAATGGGGGTGTGGGAGGGTGGAGGGTAGATCGAAGACTTGTGAACCTCCTCTCGCCACGCACTTTGGGCAACTCCTCCATAAATAGCTGATGGTCCTTTATATTGACACCTTAGGTCGCCACGAGGTCAAAGGTCATTAGACTAAGAATATTGCCATAGTTAGTGGACAGCAAGCCGCAGCCAGCGACGCCAAGTTTCAAAAGATTATATCTAATAGACGGTCTTGAAGTGACTCAAAATGATTCATAGTGCAACATTGTGATGCTGATGTTTAAGTTAAACACGCGACTCTGACGCGCTACTTTGGAAAACTTAAATATGCAGTGTTTACGACGCAGTTTGATGTGACGTGTACCATAATTACTATGTATCATAGTTATGGAAGATACAGTGACATGTATCATAATTTTGTGGTATGCTGTGACATGTATCATAATTGTGTGGTATACAGTGACATGTATCATAATTTTGTGGTATACAGTGACATGTACCATAATTATGTGGTACACAGCGACGTGTGTCGTAAATATGAAAAAGGTGTCCTTTTTGTTATATTTATCTAAACTCTAAACAGGAGACGGCAAGTACCAGTGTAACTAAAGTGCGACTGTATAGAAATGTAAATTGAGAAGAATGCATTAGTGTGTGTGTGTGTGTGTGTGTGTGTGTGTGTGTGTGTGTGTGAACCCTGTAGACCGAAAGACCCGGGGGGTGTGGGGGGAGGTGGAGGTACAGAAAGCTTTGTCTCCAGGAGTGTGTGGGTGGTGAGGAGATGGGTGCGCAGGGAGGACCCCCAGGCTGGCTTAAGCCCACTCCGCGTCGAGGCATTTAGCGTTCCCCGCTGATCGCACGTATGTACAACGTCCTCAGACTTGGTGTACAGACACGTCTGGTCGACTGGTTAGACGCGACTTCTATGTTCAGACGTCACGCACGTCTTTAGGCAAGGCCATGTTCGTATATTGTTTTACGGATGTTTGACTGCCTTTTCCTGATCTTTTTTGGATTCTAAGATCCCTCATCTCCCTCCCTGACTCCCTCCACCCCCGATCTGAAGGTCATCTCCCCGTCATCGCCCAAAGGTTGACCAGACAGACACACGCCCGCAGCAGCTGTGCGTCTGGCAGCGGGGACCACGGTCGTCCAACAGACACACACACGCCATTGGCTAATAGCGATATTTTTAGTCATTGTCCTCGGAAAAGAGAGTTCCTCCTTCCTTAGATGTTGGACTTGATCGCTGGTGGTGGTGGTAAAGGCTGAAGAAGAAGGATCGAGGCGCAGTGTGATGGCGCACGCGAGTCATGCCATCGGCTATTGAGGTGTTGATGCTGTGAAGAAGTAGTTTTGTGCTTTGCTCCCCAGACAAAGGTTCTCCAGGGTTCCGTGCCTCTCTCTTTTCTCCCAATCAGATAACATCAGCCTACGGGCGTACGCACCCACCGGCACCATGATGGGCATGTACGCTCACAGGTTCCGCGTGCGACGGCACGACGTCAGGAGTGGAGGCGGGAAATGGTCGCCGCCAACGATCGGGCACGACTTCGTCAACTTCATCAACCCGACCATCAACTACGACAAGTTCCCGCGGAGGATCCGGCCCAACAAAGGTCGCTCAGGCAACAGCGGCGACGTGTCGCTCAACTCCCCGTCTAGCAAGTCGCTTCGGTGTTCCTGCATGGAGAACCTCAACCTGACGTCGGAGCAGCTGACCGCCCTCGGGAGGCACTTCCACGAGCATCGAAATGACGAGGACAGCTGGCTCCTGCAGCAGCAGCAGCAGACGGACGAGATCCTCCATGCCTCCGCCGACGTCCTCACCAGGATGTTCACCCGCCTCAACACTAGCGCCCACCCGCCGCCTAGGCATCCTACGCCTACCGAGGACCCCAGATACTCCAAGCGATACGAGAAGGAACAGCAGACCAAGTAAGTCCTTGACACCCCGCTCCCTCCTCTCACGTAGCCCTCCTCTCTCTCACGTGCACCAGCACTTACCCGACAAATAGCGGGGCCCTGTCTCAAACATTCCCAAGGTAACCGCTCATTGGAGTTCTTGCACTGTCCGCATATACACAAGTACACACAGGAGGGTACAGCGAGGATGGTAGGAGAATAAAGAGGTGTTACAGTGAGACTTCACGGCGACGTGAATTAGTCCACCTTGAGCGAAAGGGTAAGGGATAGGTTGCCATAACCTTTAGGTTTTACAGTCAGCATGATGACGTCAACAGTGAGCAGTTCTACGACAGACGCGATGGGTAGAGCAATCAGAGGTTAGAAATGAACATGTTACAAATATAAAGAAGTACGCTTGTAGTATAAGAGGACTATATGAATGGATGAAAAGAAAAATGGAAAATATGTAATCGAAAACGTTTTATATATGGTTTTCAAGAAGAGATAGCAGTTGCATCTCATTAATTGCACGTTTGATTTTTTCCTTCTTCTAAAATGAGTGTAATACAGATAAGAAAAAAGTGAAGAAATTGATTTCAGCGTCTCAGGTATTCCTAGACTTAGCTTTTAAAGATGTAAAGGTTATAGGAAGCGTACTTCCCTACCTGTGACGAGAGATTGCTTGAGATATGGCTACCATTTAGCGCTCACCACGAGGAAGCGAAAGAAGAAGAAGAAAAAAATCACTGAGAAGATATATAACGGTCAATCCTCGTGTGGCTGGTCTCCACAACCAAGCTGTGGGAAGCACCAACCAGTCGCATGCCACGGGTTCAGGTGCTCTTGTGAAGAGGACGTATACGGGCAGCTTAAGAGAGGTCGACATGATAACTGAAGAGCAGAGAGATGGAAGGAGCACGAGGACGAATGGATGGATTGTTGAAGAATGGTGATGGCTGGAAAGCCGTCGAGGCGAAAGGCTTTTGATTCCACTCTGGCTGAGGGAGAGATGGAAGAAGAGCAGTACTCCACACCACAGCGAATGGATCCTGTAGTTATGGAATAGATGTTCAGAAGAGGAAAATAATGTTGGCACCTGTACAACACCCTCAGCTTCTGGGGAGCAAATTTTGTAGTGTTAATTATGAGGGGTTTCCAGGATAGAGTGAAAGATATGCATGTGACCAAACTGTTTGTGTTATTGCAAGTTTGAAGCGTAGATGATAGCCGATAGACATGGTCAGTTAGATACGACTGTTATAAGATCGTGATCAGAAGACCTTAAAGGAGCGGAAACATCCTTAGTGGAAGGGTCAAAGGTAAACGAGAGGTCAGGTATGTTAGAGGAGTGATTGCGACAATTAGGGCCGCGTGCTGGATGTCTGATAAGTTGTTCTGGATGATTAAAAGCCCTCAACTCCACCAGGATCATCCGGAGTAGAGCCAAGCTGGTATCTTTATGGTTTGGGCTGAATTCTCATTCACAGAATATTAACAAATGGCGTCCTTACGTGCAGAAACTTCAACTTTGAATACTACAGTGGTACTATTCATAGTATCCTCCCGTGATATCCTTGTCTTTTCTGTCCGCCACCGGTGCGCCAGTAAATGGGTCTGTCTATTTAGACAGAAGATGGTAGACAAGGAACTCCAGATGTGGGTGAGAGTAGATGCACCTTTCTCCTCTTACAGGGAGTAACTCAGTCAGAAATCGGTGAAAACCCTTGGAATGAACGCCTTCCAATCGACGTCAGGAAACATAGGGGTTCACAGCCCCCATCCTCGCGTCAGGTACTTTTGATAAGCGTCTCAAACATGCCCTGGTGAAATGTGATTGAGATCTGATCCCACTCTTAAACTATGGTGAGAAATGAAGGTCTTCCACCAATGAAGAAACTCATAACGTCATCATTCTTAGTTCAGTATGATGATTAGTGGGCAGTATAGCAGTGTTCGACGACGCTCATGTTCAAAGATTGTTTGTGAAGAAGAGAGAGAGAGAGAGAGAGAGAGAGAGAGAGAGAGAGAGAGAGAGAGAGAGAGAGAGGAGTAATCTCTGACACTAAATTATGACTTCATGGTGCAGAGTTAATATGACACGCAATATTGTGCCATCGAAGTTCATGGTGAAGTTGAAGATACGTTTGTGACGTCATATTTCGGGAGAGTTTATTGTTTAGAGTTACTAACACAAGAGTGTTGTACCACGTCTCGTAAATAGCGTGTGATCTGGTTCTTCCCTCATCCTTGTTGGTTGATAGATGGTCTTTTGTTTGAATGTCACGATCGTGATACATCAATAACTTTTTGCTTATTAAACAAATATATTTGTTGTACAAATACCTGTCCTTAAATGTTTCGTTAGAAACTGAAAGCTTTCTTTTTCAATATTTGGGTTTTAAACTAGAGGCAGCGAGCGAGTACACGTCGCCTTGTGACCGAGGCTTCGAGGATCCGACATCCCGTCAGATCAGAATCTCTAAAGTACTAAAGTGACGAGGAAAAATACGTCATAGGTAACGTCAGAGGATTCTGCTGGCGTAGGGCGAAGGTACAGACGCCTGTGCCACCCAGGACTGGGTGATGATCGCGCAGGGAGACCCACGCCCCCCCAAGACTGGCTTATGTGCTCTCCACCATCAGTCGCCTCGGGGACCTATAGTGTCCCTGTCGTGCGTACGTGTGTGCGTCTTTGGGTTTTGAGTCCTCACGTCTAGATAGCCAGTTGGTTGGTCAGACGCGACTTGAGATTAAGACGACGCCCACCTGTTTTCATTTAGCCTCTCGTAGCGAACGGCTGGACATCCGTATCTTTCGAGATCATCCACGTATACCTTCTGGTCTCTGTTGGAATTCAAAGTCTCGCACCTCCCTCTCTTGACACCCTCCTCCCCTGCTCTGAAGGTCATCTCCCCGTCATCATCCAAAGGTCGACCAGATACAGACGCACGCTCGTACTTGCAGCGCGTCTGGCAGCGGGAATCACTGTCCTTTTACAGACGCACACAGACTTGTAGCCATTTTCTTTTTCGACTTCGCTGGAAAAGACCTCCTTTTTTCATCAGTTGCTGGACTTGAGCGCCGCTGGTGGTGGTGGTGGCTGAAAAAGAAGGTCTAAGACGCAAGCGAAAAGCGCACGCCAGCTTTACCGTCGACTCTCGAGGAGTTGGTGGTCTGAAGAGGTGGTTTAGTGGGGTTTTGCCTCCTATACAGGGGTGCCCCAAGGCTTCCGTGCGTCACCTGTTTTTTTTTTTCATAGGAGGGCATATCGAAGGCATCCATCGGCACCATGATGGGCATGTACGCTCACAAGTTCCGCTTGCGGCGTTATGATAACGCCGGCGGAAGCGGGAGATGGTCGCCGCCGACGATCGGACACGACCTCGTCAACTACATCAACCCGACCATCAACTACGACAAGTTCCCACGGAAGATTCGACCTAATAAAGGTCGCTCAGCCAACAGCGGCGACGTGTCGCTCGACTCGCCGACCAACAAGTCCCGTAGGTGCTCCTGCATGGAGAACCTCAACCTTACGTCGGAGCAGCTGGCTGCCCTCCGGAGGCATTCCTACGACCACACCCACGATGACGAGGACAGCTGGCTCCTGCAGCAGCAGCAGCAGACGGACGAGATCCTGCATGCCTCGGCCGACGTCCTCACCAGGATGTTCACCCGCCTCAACACCAGCGCCGACCCGCCGCCCAGTGAACCCACCCCGAACCAGGACCCCAGATACTCCAGGCCGTCTGAGAAGCAGCAGCAGCAACAGCAGCAGCAACAGCAGCAGCAGCAGCAACAACAACAACAACAACAACAACAACAACAACAACAACAACAACAACAACAACAACAGCAGCAACAGCAACTCAAGTAAGTCCTTGACACATTACGAGGTTTTGCCAAAAGATGAGTCCAGTTGATATACAACTATTTCTCGGTACTGCACAAATTGATGATTACAAATACGTCATTACATACACGTCCTTTTTTTTTTTTTCTTTAAATGATCCTAGATATCTCAAGCTACCGTGTATGAGTTGTTAGAGATGTTATAGATGGTTTAGCTGGCAAGTGTATTCCTGGTGCGAGTTCGATGAGTCTCAACGTTAACCTTGCTGTCTTTGCTTCGAAAGATCGTCAAGGTCTTTAGAATCTTTAAGGAAACTGGTTAAAGTATTGGTGCTGTTAAAAGATTACTCGAGCCCAACCGTTGTAGTCAAGGTTTTAGCATATTGTGCAATTAGAATGCCAAGTATTGAAAGGATGAATAATTCTCCATACAATACGATAAGCCGGCTAGAGATAGGGAGTTAAGGCACATACAGTTTCCGGTAAAGTACACAATTGTAGGCCTGGGCTGGGTCTAACAACCTGGTGGTTATCGGAAACACATCAGTCTGATTGGAACTGGCAAATCCGGCATGACCTCAGTTTTCCTGTATGTCACACGACATAGCCAGAGTCCTTAACCTCTGTGGTTACACAGTATCCCGGGCCCCACCGACCTCTGGAACTGTTGTCTCGTATGTACCTGCACATGCGCTGGTGCAGGGGAAAATAATCATCCCCTCAAGGACCTAGTGTACAAGCCGAGACTTATATCCTGCTCCGCCTCCACAAGGTTCAGGTAACCACACCTCTGAGGAAGTCATTTGGGTTGCATCTGTGGTGGAAAGGTCTGTATTTGTCATATTCATAGATCTTCATCCTCAGTATTATAACTTTTTTTTCTAGTTTTTTTTTTTTTCTACTTAAGTCGTCCATTTGGCACGGGCAGAAGAAGCATGCTCCAATCATAGACGTCTTAGATGAAAAGATAATGAATACTGGAAAAAAAAGACAACGGATTAATTCGTGGAGTTTGCATCGTCGGCTTTAGGTGGTAGGGCTTGAGTCTGAGGAAAGAAGGTTGTATATGGAGAGTAGAAAGTGGGTGGGCGATATGGTAAAACCCTGAGGGACGCCACTCCTGGCGGGATAAGGGGGAGAAGTTGCTCTAACAATAACATCCGCTCTGGAATTCCTGGAAAGGAAATTCTGCATTAGGATACACGGGAAGGAAAGAAGCCAAAGAAACGAAGTTTATTAAGGAAAGACTCATTCCCG
Source organism: Panulirus ornatus (assembly GCF_036320965.1). Classification (NCBI taxonomy): domain Eukaryota; kingdom Metazoa; phylum Arthropoda; class Malacostraca; order Decapoda; family Palinuridae; genus Panulirus; species Panulirus ornatus. The sequence goes on from NC_092245.1 coordinate 12,649,940, forward strand.
ATCTTGGTGAATGCTTTGGAGATGCTGAGGGCCATAACAAACACATTCTTCAAAACCTGCAAAAGACGAAGACCAGAGATGAACCACACAAGAGGCGTCATCAGTAGTCGTTGCACCGCAATGGACGATGTCGCTTGGAACTGACACCCTAGATTCATATGAGATGGAGGAGAGATAGAGTTGGCTGCCTCTTTGATACACTTTAGGTCGATGTCACATATACCCTTGTGGGTTGAAACCGAAATCTGTCGTCAGAAATGATAACTAATTAAAGAAAGTTTATTAACCAATGATTGTTCGGCCTACTTTGATTGGCTGATTAACACGAAACTTTTATCACCATAAAGATTATGGTAAGTTTCTATCATTATAAAGTACTTTATGGTAATGGTTATCGAAGGATAGTCCACCTGAGTAGGTGATGAGTGCGCAGGGGGACCCCAAAGTTGGCTTATGTGATCCCCGCTGCCCTTCGCCTCGAGGGGAACCTTACAGTGTCCCTGCTGTGCTTACATGGGGGTCATCAGACTTTGTACACCCTCGTCTGGTAAAGTGTTTGTGGCATGACCTTCAGTATAGACGTTTTAGAGGAGGAGAAACGTATCCTCTATTTGCACGTGTTGCATACTTCATGGATGGTAAAAGATCCCCCAGCTCCCTGCCTGAGTCTCTTCTCCCCTGTTTTGAAGGTCACCCCTCCGTCCTTGTCCAAAGGTTGACCACACACACACACACACGCACAAACTTACAGATACACATTCGCAGCCACAATACGTCTGGCAGCGGTAACCACTTTCTCTCAAGACACACAAGCTCTGGTCTTTCACTTACTGCGGGTTTTTTTTATCTATATATCTAAAATTCGTTGGGGGGAAAAAGCGAATTGTTTTTCCTCATATGTTGGAGGTGAGTGCTGGTGGTGGCGGCTGCAACCGAAGAATAAGGTCTGAGGCGCAGGATGATGGCGCACGCGGAGCCATGCGTTCGACTCTTGATGTGCTTCATGCTGCGAGGTGGTGCTTTGCTGCTTTATCCCTCATGTAGGGGTGCCCCCGGGGCTTCCTACCTCACACTTTTTCAGCAGATAACACCGCCTGCGGGCGTGCGCATCCGCCACTACCATGATGGGCATGTACGCTCAGAAGTTCCGCTTGCGACGGCATGACGTCAGCGGCGGAGGCGGGAGAGGGTCGCCGCCGACGATCGGACACGACCTCGTCAACTATATCAATCCCACCATCAACTACGACAAGTTCCCACGGAGGATCCGGCCCAATAAAGGTCGTTCGAACGCCAGCAGCGACGTGTCGCTTGACTCACCGGTCAGCAGGTCCCGCCGGTGTTCCTGCATGGAGAACCTCAACCTCACGTCGGAGCAGCTGACCGCCCTCCGGAGGCACTCCCACGACCACAGCCGGAATGACGAGGACAGCTGGCTCCTGCAGCAGCAGCAGCAGACGGACGAGATCCTGCATGCCTCGGCCGACGTCCTCACCAGGATGTTCACCCGCCTCAACACCAGTGCCGACCCGCCACCTAGGGATCCTGCTCCCACAGAGGACCCCAGATACTCCAGGCCCTCCGATAAGAAACAGCAAACCAAGTAAGTCCTTCACTGACACACACACACACACACACACACACACACACACGGCTGGGTATCCTTCGTATGATGTAAATGTCAGTGAAGCAGTTCTCGGATATCTGAGCGAAGCCCCCCACCTCCATCCCACGCCATATCGTCTCTAGATCCATCCTCCCACCTCATCCAAACCCTGACATACCCGCCGCCCACCCGGGGAAATCATGTAAATGAATCAGCGTTTCTCCAGCATAGCCTGCTTCCACACCCACGGATGGACGTATGCTCTATATTCCATCAAAGTTTCCTCATCCTCCCTCCATCCACACACACACACACGCACACACACACACACAGGGCGTCTCCGTGAAACCCCCCCCAGTCCATCAAAGAGAATTTCATATGAACCATTTTACGTGTTAGTTTTGAGGGATATTCCAAGTGTATTCTGTTCTGGGGACTGCCTTCAACTGTGCCCAAGAGTTTTGTTCCTTGAAAAGGCTTCCAGCTGTCCCCATGTTTAGGGTCTTTCCTGGAACGCTTCCAGGTCCTCCCTACTTTTAAGGGCAGCACCTGACTCTTAGATCTAAGAGCTTCCTCACATCCATCTTCATCTGAGGTCTCCCTGCCCTGACGTGTCACCCACTGAGCCAACCGTGTTAGAAGGATCTCTTTTATAGTCTTTTGCAACACTTATTTATCCCCCTGCAAGGCTCCCACCACCTTACGATACCTTTCTGAGGACCTCTTTCTCTCTCTAGGATCTGTACCGTTTCCCTTTCTAAATGCTTCCCCTTAGGTTTTCCCTACCCTTCCGTTCCTTAGGGCATCTACCAAGTTCTCCACCACACCTTTTAAGGGTATTCTTTAAGGGTTCTTTCACTCTACGCCTCAGGGGCTTCGTCAAGAGAGTATCCCACACACACCGTGTTCTCTTCAGAGGACATTCCCCTCCCGGTCCTCAGACTGGGGTTGGTGGTGGGTGGGATAGTGGTGAATAGGATGGTGATGGGTGGGAGCTGGGGTTGCTGGTGGCCGTGGAAGGTTGTGGCTAGGGGTGATGGGGATGGTGGGCGGAGGGAGAGGGGACGTGCCTGGATCAGGCCAGCCAGTGGTCAGCTGGGAGGACGACGGAGGGCCCTGGGTGACGTGGCTGTACATGCTAGAGAAGGTCGTGACGCCGCGGAAAGGTCATCCCCTTCCTCCTTCTCTCGGCGCCGGTCGCAGCCTCCTCCCGTACCCTGGTTCCTCCTCCTCCTCCTCCTCCTCCTTCTTCAGCATCCTCACTTCCATCTGCTGAAGAAGTCGGTATTTGCCCCATTTATCATTTCATGTTCTTTTTTTTTTTAGTACTTGATTTATCTCTTTTTCTTTATCATATGGTCTCTCTATCGTTCTTATCACCATATCACATCATACTTCATGTCTACCATGAGTCGATTTTTGCCACACCTCTCTCTCCTCCTCCTCCCTGACATTCCTTCTCCAGTCTTGTCGACCTACTTTTCATACCCCCCTCCCCTTCCCCTCCCCCATCCCAACCAATCCCCACATGGTGGGAGGCGGGGGGGGGGGGGGGGGGGGGGGGGGGGAGAGAGAGCTGCTTGATCCATCCTTTGCTTAATTCATCCCTCTCAGGCTGCCACAGCTGCTGCTCCTGTCTCGAGGAGAGAGAGAGAGAGAGAGAGAGAGAGAGAGAGAGAGACAGACAGACAAACAGACAGACAAAGACACAGACAGACAGGCAGACAGACCCAAGGTTCAAGCGAGGTGCTTTGGCCTCAACACTAATGAAAAAAGATGCTGTCCGCTTAAAAGCAGTAGAAGAATAGGATGTGTGTGTGTGTGTGTGTGTGTGTGTGTGTGTGTGCGCGCGCTGGAGAGAGAAAGAGAGAGAGAGAGAGAGAGAGAGAGAGAGAGAGAGAGAGAGAGAGAGAGAGAGAGGGGGGGGGGGGGGGGGAGGTACTACGTTATACTCAGAAGGTGTCTGAAGTGGTATATATTTACATCTAAAGATTTCTATATTATCTTTCATTTTCATTCGTCCATTCGAGAGTTTTTATCTCTTCCGACTATCTATCTGTCCCTCAGGATAACTTTTCCCCCTAAAGTTTCCTCTTGGGATTTACGTAATGTACATAAACCTCAAAGTCTCTCGTTTCTACGCCTCAGGATCCGTCGTCTGGTGATATTTTGTAATGCAGGCACCTCGCTGTATTGTGGATGAGGCGCCTCTCCTCTTGGGGGCAAACTTTTGAAATCTGAAGTTTGGGCAATGTGTCGTTCATAACGTTTGGATCGCCTCTGTCTCTATAGCAATGTGAGAGGGCGTCCCTCTGTACTCCTTGCAACGTTCGTCCTTATTCTCCTCACGCAGAATACTTGACTGACATTCATATTCGTCTATCTATCATATCTATCTCTCCACACATTCGTTCGTCCACTTATCTGTCCATCTAGTATTCCTTCCGTCCACACATTCCTCCCTCCACTTATCCTTCGGTTCATGTCGCTCCCAAGGTGGGGTTGGGATGCAGAACGAATTGTTCCTAAGGAGGGATCCAGGCCAGGGTGTTCCCAAGAGAGGATGTGTAGTAGATCAAGTTACTTCTAAGGGGGAGTGTTGAAGATGAGATTACGCCGAAGGAGTAATAAAGATCACGTTACTCCTAAAGAGGGGATAGGAAGGCCAGGAGGAGGAGGAGGAGGAGGTTGTGGGGGTAAATGGAGGTTGAGATGGGATTGATCCTGTGGTTGAGTGATCAATAGCACACTCACCTGGCACGTTTGGAGCTGACACAATTCTTTGTGAAGGTCGATCATGCACGCCTCACCACATCTACTGCCGCCAGCCTCACCCGCGCACTCATCCCGTCCTTCGCCTTTGCTTTCATGCTTCCTCCACACCCGCCTCATGCTCCATCATTCTCTAGTATCTCACTTGTCTTCGTTCATCCTCCTTCACCTTGTATCAGACGTATCGGATTTCTTTTTTTTTTTTTTACTTCATCTTACTTTCGTTGTTTTCTGATCCGTTATCCACCTCCCCTTCACGGTCATGGCTTCCCTGCCCAGGTTCCCTTCATCTCACAGTATCAATCACTCTCTTACCAGGTACATCCCTCCAACCACCCACGTCTTGCAGACCTACAACCTCACACTCCAACACCCCCATCACAACTTGATCTCTTCAATGATAGCAACACCTCTTTCTATCATTTCTCCATCCCTTCGGATCATTCCGTACCTACTCCCTTTTCCTCCTCAAACCCTTTTCCATCTTTCCCTCACTCCTGTTGCAGCCTCTTCCTTCAACCTTTCGTACAGTATCTCTCTCCTCCCCAGTGCCCAGGCACCGGAGGCGCCACCACAGCTCACCCTGCAGCTGAGGTCATGCCGGACACCATCGTGCACGTGACACTTGAGCAACACCAGCCTCGTAGATCAACCCGGTGGATGAAGGAAGTTAGAACGTAGAAGAGATGCAGCAGAGATAACGAAGACCAGGATGATGTCGTAATAAACTGTTCTTTGATAAGAACTAGAGAATAAAACACACTGCAGAAAGATAAGGACCAGACATTTAAACATTTAAGTACAAAAAAAGAAGATGATAACTGGAAAATTAAACACATCTCGGGTAATAAAGTTAATTGCATTTACGTAATTAATGGGAGGGTAATTTGATGAATGACTTGAGTGTTTCAGGGGCGGATGGACTCTGTAAACGAGTCTAACGAGGAGTTGGATGTGGCTCAGGTAAAGGTGCCAAGGGGAACGGCGGAGGAGCCTCTGACACTGAAGAGTCTTGTATACGAGGGAGGAAAGCTCAAGTCGAGACCCCAGAAGAGCGCGTTGGACTCGGCCGTGCGTGCGTCTCTCTCTCTCTCTCTCTCTCTCTCTCTCTCTCTCTCTCTCTCTCTCTCTCTCTCTCTCTCTCTCTCTCTCTCTCTCTCTCTCTCTCTCTCTCATATCAAAGAAATACTACCTTTTTTTTTCCTTTCTTTCACAGGACACTATCGCAGGGATCTTATTACAACAACCTTTGTTCAGTGGACCTCGAGCAACGGGACCAAATGACCGAGGGTCCATTACCCTCTTACCGATCTGCCCTTTTCCTAACCTTCTCATGACCACGCCACCCACCCCTCCACCACAAGAACCCCTCCAACAGACTCCTCCCAAAGTCTTTAACTCTTAAAACTCGTCCCTTCAGCCAACTGTGCCAAGAAACCTCCAACAACTTCCCTCTTTCCCCCCCTCCCGGAGTCTTCAACTCCCCTCAGCGGTCAGAAAAGGTATTCGTAACTTTCGTTGCCACTCACCTGGACCTGGAACCCTCTTTTGAGTAAATGGGTCTGGGTTAGCTTGAATTTAGGGTCACTTTATAAGGCTCGCGTAATCCCTCTGGGCTCTCAAGGCTCTGTTGACTTTTGGTAAATGGGAAAAGTTAGACCTAACGCTCTGCGGGTGGTAAATAATGGTTAGGACTAGATGATTATGACTGTCATATATACATACATACATACATATATATATATATATATATATATATATATATATATATATATATATATATATATATATATATATAGGCCAGTAGCACCTGACATGACACACTGTATCAGATGAAACCCAACAGTAACGTGTGTGACACTTCACACTTCCAGCAGTGTCAACTTGACATAATACCAGATGAACTCCATTAAACCATACAAGACCCACTGTGTCACGCCAACACGAAACATCACACACACACACACACACACACACACACACACACACACACCATGTCACATTTACACCAGACGTGACACAGTGTGGCAGACGAGGGGTGAGGGCCAGGGCATCTCAGGGGTGTGGCGCGACTCGTCAAGCACATCCAAGCACGAGGATGCAAGAAGACCTCGCAGCACACACACGCGCGCGCCAAGAGCTAGGTCGCCCGGGGAACCCGGTCATGAAATCCGGGACAACCTGACGGAGGCGGGTATAGCGCAGCATCTCCTGGCCTCGATGTGCCAGGTCTTTAAACATCCTCTGCGGAGGACCGCGAGGTGGGGTCCCTTTTGTTGGAGTGATTGCAAGCAGACGTGATTGCATTACAGCCGTTCTTACATACGGACCCTTGGTCTGAGGAGGAGCTTAAGTCGGGCTAGATTCCTGCTGGAGTTCAAGTCTCACACACATTTGCGGAAAATCGCGTCGCAATAAAAGGATAGAACGCTGGGACGTTTTATAACCGTCTGTCGTAATGGAGGACTGGCTTGCTGTTGTCATGCGATTTTGCTCCTACGGGGAATGGCAATTGATTGTGAATTCAGTGGTTTTGTGAGGCTGTTACCGTGGTAAGGGAGACTGCTCGACCCACCCCGTCTGACGTAGTGGTAAGGGAGGAGGGGCCAGAGGTCTGGTGATTCAGACACACTGTTTACTGTTGTGTTGGGTCCCATGGGGATGATTCATCCCACTGTGAGTGTCACCTGAACTGTGAGTTATGCTTCCTGGAGACGCGTATGTTCTTTTCTTAACCTTGAACACGTCGCTGTGATCCTTGAGGAGGACGGGACGACCCTTGGGTGTGATGGTCAGGCCTTAAAACTGACCCTTGAGGCCCGGACCATCATATCCAAGGGTCGTACCGCCCTGCTCAAGGTGGTAATGTTCGTGGCGGAGGAAAAACTCAAAAGCATATATATATATATATATATATATATATATATATATATATATTGCTATGAGTCCACGGGGAAAATGAAACACGGAAAGTTCCCAAGTGCACTTTCGTGTAATAATCACATCATCAGGGGAGACACAAAAGAGAAATATAACAGTCAGTTGATATATATCGAAGAGACGAAGCTAGGACGCCATTTGGTAAACATGTGATTGTATTGGGTATATGGGCGTGTGTGTCTTTCTTACATTGATGTTGACCCCAACCTTCAATTTCTTGAAGGAATGTTTTAACTCTGGTGGCGTCTACGGCTGGTCTTGTGCTTTCCCTAGTAAGGCTTTGTCCAAAGGGGTTGTTAATCCTTCAATAATAATACTTCTCTTTCTTTTTTCAGGTAAGTGTCACCTGCCACTGCTGGTGCTGAGGGAGAGCTCCTCTCCTTCTGTTGACCCGTAACGTGACGGTAACGTAATGTTGTCCGCTTGAGTAACGTGGGTGTGACAGTAACACGCATGTGTTACCGGGATGAGTTATACTAGATATGTTACGTAGTATGCTTCATCATTTTTTGGTGCTTCATTCTGTGCCACAATCTTTTCAAGGGTGAATTTTGAATTGGATTAGTTTCAATTTATTCAATGTAAGATTCGTCGTTTAGATTGATTTCTTATATAACAAATATTTACATTCATTCTAACAAGCCAAAAATTTTGTTCGAGTACATGTCATATTCTTCTTCCGTACTTTCCGTAATTTTACTTCATCCTAACTTCATATGAAGCAGAATACGAATGATGAGATTGTGAACAGAAGCTGTTTATATACAAGTATCTTGTGTAGATAATGTGTATATTATGAGCTCTGAAGGCATTCATCTCACCTTCGCCAGCAGACATAGACCAGTACGTTACTGAGGGATACAGTAGACGTCTGGGCTGGTGCCATACCCTCGTTTGTTCATCAGGAAGACTTCCGCTGAAGACACACACACACACACACACACACACACACACACACACACACACACACACACACACACACGTTCTTATCATCCTAGCGAGGAACATCGTACATCTCCCGCTGTGTCGGCACCAGAAGTCCTCCCGCTCATGCAGACTTCAGTCCTTTATGGAAGAATGAATCGCTACACAAGCCAAATTCATGAAAAAAAAAAACTGTGTACGTAGCACACACACACACACACACACACACACACACACACACACACACACACAGAGGGCCTGTATCTTTGTAGTGAAGCCAAGCCAAAACACATCCCTATAAAAACAAATCTGCAATGCGAACTTCTCATCATGACATGGGATCGGTTAAGAACAGATCTCCCTGGCGGTTGGCCATGGGTTATGTCAGGGTATAGCTTCCTCCTCCACCAGCAGTGCAACTGTAGGTTCCTCGCCGCCACCCCAAGTGTGTAATCCAAGAAGAGGCTCACTTCCTTTTCCTCATGTCTGCTCAGCTCTGACATAGGACCAAGATGAACAGTCATTCTCTCTCTCTCTCTCTCTCTCTCTCTCTCTCTCTCTCTCTCTCTCTCTCTCTCTCTCTCTCTCTCTCTCTCTCTCTCTCTCTCTATCTATCTATCTATCTATCTATCCATCCGTCTTCATGGTGTTATGTCTGTTCCCAGGAATCGCCACCGGACCAGTGTGTGTGTATGTGTGTGTGTGTGTGTGTGTGTGTGTGTGTGTGTGTGTGTGTGTGGTCCAGGTGGTATGTTCAGTCTAAGTTAAGTCGAAAGTGCTCAAAAATAAGCCCAGACTCTTAGATAGCTATGCAGGTATAGTTACTTGACTTGACTCCTTGTTTATTACTTGAATGTGCTCACGAACAGCAGACGACTGTAGCCTACATACCAGAGACTCCTTCCTCTCCCTTCGTTGCATGGTCTCCTCTCAACGGTAGTACACAAAGACCCACAAAGCCAAGTTCCCGGTGTAGGTGAGGAGGTTGGGATTCATAGCTTCAAGTATTAAAAGCAAAGAATACCTTTTCCTAGGATTCCCCTCAGCGCTTCCCTCCCTCATACGTATTGTCGTGCAGCCGCCAGAACAGCTTCGCTTACAGGAAGCGAATAAGATGGCAGTTTTCAAAGCAGGGTTTCTGATGTATCCCCACGTTGATCAGACGTCCCGATGAGTCTGATTCCAAGAATTAGGTCACAAGCAAACTCAAGTAGTCAAATTTCCTGCGTTGTTTCTATCATTAGGTTCAGCCTTGAAAGCCGATTATCAGTCCATATAACGAACGTATAAGGGGGACTTCTAGCTGGTGTAGAATACGTGTTCTTTGAATGAGCAGTTTTCCGTTGTCTAATACTACCATTTATGGGCGAGGTCGCCCTTTTGTCTTAAGTGCAGACGGTTGTCCTTCGGGTGATTGGTAGTTTGTTCCTGACCCTCCTGACCTTGACCTCATAACCCTAAAACAAAAAACAACACCTCCTTAACTCCAGAGCAAGACATACAGTTTAGTGAAAATCTCTGGTGTACGTGATTGTAATATATATATATATATATATATATATATATATATATATATATATATATATATATATATATATATATATATATATATATATCTTTCTTTCTTTCATACTATTCGCCATTTCCCGCATTAGCGAGGTAGCGTTAAGAGGACTGGGCCTTTGAGGGAATATCCTCACATATATATATATATATATATATATATATATATATATATATATATATATATATATATATATATATATATATATATATATATATATATATATATATATTTTTTTTTTTTTTTTTTTTTTTTTTTTTTTTCCAAAAGAAGGAAGAGAGAATTGGGCCAGGTGAGGGTATTCCCTCAAAGTCCCAGTCCTCTGTTCTTAACGCTACCTCGCTAATGCGGGAAATGGCGAATAGTTTGAAAGAAAAGAATATATATATATATATATATATATATATATATATATATATATATATATATATATATATATATATATATATATATATATATATATATATATGTGTGTGTGTGTGTGTGTGTGTGTGTGTGTGTGTGTGTGTGTGTGTGTGTGTGTGTGTGTGTGTGTGTGTGTTTAACTTTGAGAAACATACCTAATATTGGTCTTGCAAAACCCATCTATTAAAATCATGTTTCATTAACTTGCGGTGATAAGATGAAGACATTTTATGAGACACGTAGACAAGTTGTAATGGAATTCCCATCTTTTTCGTGTGTCTGTGAGTTGATGTGATGAGAAAAGGTCCGCTGAGTAGTGGAAGCCGATGGTGATGGTAGTGGTGGTAGTGGCACACTGGTCCTATGGGGGCCAATGTGCCACTGAGGAGGTAGCATTATTGGCAAACGTGAGGGGAGTGATTTGGGACACACACACACACACACACACGACACACACACACACACACACACACACACACACACACACACACACACACACACACAGGCTATTCATCTACACGCAAGCATTTTGTATATGAAAAAGATATGGCAAATGAGAATTAGAAAGATAAAGAGATGAGAACATCAGGTGCGTAGAGGAGTAGGAAGCAAGAGGACGGAGGAGGGAGGGGCCGCGCGCGCGCGTGTGTGTGTATACGTTGATATGGAGGGAGGCAGATGGAAGGGTGGGGCTTGCCTGGACTCGTGGTCTCTTGCTGGGCTTCTGTGGTGCCCATCAGCCAGACCCTTCGGGGTCGAGGGGGCGGTGCCGAGCGCGACCCCTCATTTAATCCTCAGCATTACACCCCTTCCCCCTTCCCCCCAACCTCCAGAGAAAGTAGTAGCATGAGCAGTGGCAGTGGTGTTAGTAATAGCAGTAGAAGTGGTGTTAGTAGTAGTAGCAGTAGAAGCGATATTAGTAATAATAGTAATAGTAGGAATGTTAGCGGTGGTAGTGGCGTATGGGAATGAGAGACAAACACAAGGCTTGACCATCTTTGACGCTGTTAGTAGTAGAAGTAAGTGAAAGCTGACGTACCGACACCAGAGCTACATCTGTCAACAAGAGGACGTTTGACTATCTATCTATATATCTACCTGTCTGTCTATCTATCCGTTTATCTATCTATCTATACATGTATACACATATAAGGTTCATCTGCTTATAACAGTATGAGAACTTTACCCAACGGAAGGTAAGGTTGTAAAGTCTGCACACTGCAGTACATATAGCGGTAGATTGCAAGATAGAGCATCATATAGCAGGGGCGCTCACGAAAGACATGACCAACATAAGCAGTCAGTAGAATATGTAGTTCGTCACACCTGTAGAACATGATGAATGCATATATTTTGGTTCATAAAGAAGATATTTTGTGTATTTGTAAATCATTGTGAAGGTTTAGGTTCGTGTTCCTATACCATGATCTTGTTCCTCATCTCCTGCCGAAGTAAAAACATCTCCTGTACCAGAGGATCTTCGTCTCCTCCACTACCTGTTGCAGGATTTTTTTTCCTCACAATTGTATCGCATTGTGTGTAAGCTCCACACTGACGTGGTTCTATAAATTTGATGTTCCTGTTCGTTTCGCTGCTTCATTGTGTATCTCAGACCCTCACTCCTTTCGACATTTTCTGTTGCGTTTCATTTCGTCACAGTGTATCCGACTGCTTCATCGTCTCGGGATTGGTCCCGTTGCTTTATTTCCGCTGGATGAGTCTTACTGATTCGGACCATGTCAAGTTACTGAAACTGCCTGTACGCTGAATCTTCCTCCTTCAGAGTGGGTCTTGTTGCTTCACAGGATAAAGTGAATCATTACTGCTTCATTTTGTCTGGTTGCCTTATGGCTAGAAGTGAATGTCTTGGCTTTGGAGTGTGTCTGTTTGCTTCACGAACTGAGTTTCTGCTTTGGCGTGAAGTCTCGTTGTTCGATGGCCTAAAAGTAAGTCTTACTGCTTCGGAGAGATGTGTCGTTGCATCACTGCCTCGGACGCAACCGAAGCTGTGTCCTTCACTGTTTCGTCACCGGTTCGGACGACGGCAACGTAGGTATGTGTCCGTGTTGTGTTTTACTGTTTCCTTGCCGGCTGGGACGAAGGCTGTCGGGCGGAAGACACTGTTGGGTCTTCTAAGCTGCTACGTATGTTGTATGTTGCCTGCAGGTGGGGGGGTCCGCCGACCCTCTGCTTCCCATTTACCTTCATCATGCTTCCATGTTGCTTAAAGGGGTCTCTCTCTCTCTCTCTCTCTCTCTCTCTCTCTCTCTCTCTCTCTCTCTCTCTCTCTCTCTCTCTCTCGTTTCTTTACATACATACATACATACATTGTCAGCCCGGGAGCCCCTTCACTCTTCTATAGCGCCTCAGCGGTGCACGGGAAGCCAGTCATAAAGGGTGTGTGTGTGTGTGTTTATATAGGGCGGATGCAGTGTGCCGTGAGTGTTCATCGTCTTCATATACTTGTATATATATATATATATATATATATATATATATATATATATATATATATATATATTATATTTTTTTTTATTATACTTTGTCGCTGTCTCCCGCGCTTGCGAGGTAGCGCAAGGAAACAGACGAAAGAAATGGCCCACCCCCCCCCCCCCATACACATGTATATACATACGTCCACACACGCAAATATACATACCTACACAGCTTTCCATGGTTTACCCCAGACGCTTCACATGCCCTGCTTCAATCCACTGACAGCACGTCAACCCCGGTATACCACATCGCTCCAATTCACTCTATTCCTTGCCCTCCTTTCACCCTCCTGCATGTTCAGGCCCCGATCACACAAAATCTTTTTCACTCCATCTTTCCACCTCCAATTTGGTCTCCCTCTTCTTGTTCCCTCCACCTCCGACACATATATCCTCTTGGTCAATCTTTCCTCACTCATCCTCTCCATGTGCCCAAACCACTTCAAAACACCCTCTTCTGCTCTCTCAACCACGCTCTTTTTATTTCCACACATCTCTCTTACCCTTACGTTACTCACTCGATCAAACCACCTCACACCACACATTGTCCTCAAACATCTCATTTCCAGCACATCCATCCTCCTGCGCACAACTCTATCCATAGCCCACGCCTCGCAACCATACAACATTGTTGGAACCACCATTCCTTCAAACATACCCATTTTTGCTTTCCGAGATAATGTTCTCGACTTCCACACATTCTTCAAGGCCCCCAGGATTTTCGCCCCCTCCCCCACCCTATGATCCACTTCCGCTTCCATGGTTCCATCCGCTGCCAGATCCACTCCCAGATATCTAAAACACTTCACTTCCTCCAGTTTTTCTCCATTCAAACTCACCTCCCAATTGACTTGACCCTCAACCCTACTGTACCTAATAACCTTGCTCTTATTCACATTTACTCTTAACTTTCTTCTTCCACACACTTTTCCAAACTCAGTCACCAGCTTCTGCAGTTTCTCACATGAATCAGCCACCAGCGCTGTATCATCAGCGAACAACAACTGACTCACTTCCCAAGCTCTCTCATCCCCAACAGACTTCATACTTGCCCCTCTTTCCAAAACTCTTGCATTTACCTCCCTAACAACCCCATCCATAAACAAATTAAACAACCATGGAGACATCACACACCCCTGCCGCAAACCTACATTCATATATATATATATATGTGTGTGTGTGTGTGTGTGTGTGTGTGTGTGTGTGTGTGTGTGTGTGTGTGTGTGTAATCAGGCTCCACCTTGGCACAAAGAGATGGGAGGTTAAGGTCATGATGGCATTATAGATGGCGCTCTAACCCTACTGTTGAATCTCACATTAACTTGCAGGGCTTCTGTCTATCTGCGGCCCGTCACCTCACGGTCCAGCTTGCCTCCCGGTAGGTATGAGTGGAGGCCTCGTGCATACGTCTACCCCTGTAGATACCTGGTCTGGTTTCCGTGGTACAAGACTCTCTCCCTTTGCCCTGGGGAAATGTTAGTTGACCTTCTCTTCCCCGAGGACATAAAGCGACAAAACTATGTCTTGTGAATTCGTTTGTTTAAATCATATTCGAAGCTTCTGAGAGAACAGAGTGAATATATAAGCTGGGCACAGCCTCTCACCGGGTGTTATTTTTTCTTTATTTGAAATGTAGTTTATTAGATAATTTTGAAAATTACGGTGATAAATGAAACCTCACGAATGTTGACCTCGACACGCGGCCATAAGTACAAAGGTCTTGACATCATAACTGGAAACCCTGTTAAGTCCGCCTTAATCCCTCGTATGGGGTTACGATCCTGCATGGGGTTTCTGTGGGTGTACAGTTGACCTGAACGGGTTGCAACTTTTAACCTCATGCCCATTGTAGGGTTTATGGATGCTCCTCAGCGGTAATAAGAGTTAAAGAGGATCTTCTCTTGCTTTATATATGTCCTTTAGCTTTGAATTATCATTTGTGTTCGGCAGTCGTCTTTTCGTGAGAGAGAGGGAGAGAGAGAGAGAGAGAGAGAAGTTGAATGAATTATTTGTATGTTGAGAAATAACGTTTATTGACTGACCATCTCAGAAATAGTCTGTTGAAGATTATTTGTGTATTGTACTACCGTCGTACGTGTAGGAATTCCCTTAGAGTGTCGTTGATGATGTAGCAAGCCAGTGATACTGGCGATATCGCACCACTGGTGTGAATTGATGTCTTCACGATAGGTGGGAGGTTCAGGTAAGTGGTTTGAAGATGTTTAGGTTGAGGGTTATAGATGTCGCTCGGTTTGTGATTTGGGTGTTGGCAGACGTCCGAAGTGTGGGTTGTGGAATGGTTCAGTAGGGGTCCACACGGTGTGGCAGACGGCCCTCAGTGTCGTGCATAGGGATGTGTCAGAAGCCTCAATGTGTAGGGTATACGATCCTTCCATAAGAGTGTTGTCTGCGTCGGAGCGTCTGGCTGAGGTCCAGCTGCTGCCGCGAGTCAGGACGCCATGGATGGTAATGTAGGAGGGCTGGCTGCTTCTCGACAGCCCCTCCACATCCTCCTTAGTGCCTTCGTACCTCTCATCCCTCCGTCCTCATCGTTCCCTCACACTAGCCTCATCTTAGTCGTACCCTCGTCATCCCCATAACCTCCTCCTCCTCCTCCTCCTCCTCCTCTTTATCGCACAGTCTTCATCTCCTGCAGTTTATCGTCACCATTACTAGCCTGATACACTCCTGCATGTCCTCTCTCTCTCTCTCTCTCTCTCTCTCTCTCTCTCTCTCTCTCTCTCTCTCTCTCTCTCTCTCTCTCTCTCTCTCTCTCTCTCTCTCTCTCGTCTTTTTCACGTTTTCGTCTTGGTTTATTTTCACAATTCGAAGTTTTCTTCTTCCAGCATTTTGTATTGTATTTTGTGCAATACATTCCACTTCATAGAAACCCGATTCACCCAAGGCGTACTCACGGGGCTTTATGAGGAGACTTTGTGTGTACGAGACTCTGTGTTATACAGAGCAGTGTGAATAGGAGTTTATGAGCAGCAAGTTCAGAACACGTTGGGGACTATGATCATTATGTCAGATCTACTGGAAGGCTTTTGGGGGTCGTCTGTGTACAGGCAGGCAAAGGAAAGCGGCGGTCAAGTAACTGAAACGTCCCAAGTTGGTTACAATTATCAAAAGGCTTGGGTTAATCTGTAGGTGCCTCCCTTAACAGATGAGTGTGAAGCCTTGTGTGTTGAATGCCTTGTGTTGTGGAGGGCTTGAAGGTGCGTTGATGGTGACGGTGGTGAGGGTGCTCGTGTTGGTGATGATGGTGATGATGGTGACGGTGGTGAGGGTGCTCGTGTTGGTGATGATGGTGATGATGGTGATGGTGGTGAGGGTGCTCGTGTTGGTGATGATGGTGATGGTGGTGGCGAATGTGACATGGTAGCTGGTTAGGGTGGTGTAGATGGTAGGGTTTGGTGGTAATGGTAGGTAAGTTACTGTGGTGGTGGTACGTAAGGTGGGGATTATGAAAATTGGTAGATATTTTGGTAGGGGTGGCTGTAGAAGTGGTTGTGGTGGTATGTAGTGGTGTGGCTGGGGTGGTGATGGTTGTGATCAGCGTGGTTGTGAAGGGGGGGAGGAGGGGGACAAGATGGCAGCTCTGACCGACTCACATATAACCGGACGGACCACCGGATCACCTCCTCCTCCTCCTCCTCCTCCATACTGTTTAATGCACGACTCCCCAGCCTTTGTGAGGGGCCAAGGACACACCCACACACACACACACACCCACATCGTCCCCCATCTTCGTCACACAGTACCGTCACCCGGCTGTCTTGCCATATTCCCTCTCGTACCACCGAAACCTTTTCAGTTGTACCCTAACCCCCCTCGTCCGTACCCTAACCTTCGTTCCCCACTGTACCCTAACCCTCCCTCTCACTGCACCCTAACCCTTCCTCCTACTGTACCCTAACCCTCCCTCCCACTGTACCCTAACCCTCCCTCGCACTGTACCCTAACCCTCTCTCTCACTGTACCCTAACCCTCCCTCTCACTGTACCCTAACCCTCCCTCCCACTTTCTATGCCTCCCTCCCTTCTGTACCATAACCCCAAAGCCTCTACCTAGAGGCTCCCTGTGTCTGTATTAAACACCTTCATACCCATTATCTGTACACAAACCTCATCGTATGTACCCTGAGTGTAACACATCTCTCCCTTCCACTGTGCCGTACAAACCTGTCTGCTTTTGTACCGTCATATCATACCCCCCATCTCCCCCCTCCTTCACTTTTTCCTATTGTAACTACATGTGTCTCCTCCTGTTTCTCCCTTACCATAACATAGCCCCCCTCATGTTCTCCCTCCCTCCCTCCCTGCTCCACAGACTTGACTGTTACACAGACTAACACAGAATCCTCCAAAGAATATTAGAAGAATACTCTCTCTCTCTCTCTCTCTCTCTCTCTCTCTCTCTCTCTCTCTCTCTCTCTCTCTCTCTCTCTCTCTCTCTCTCTCTCTCCCAGTAGCTCCGCCCACGCGATGACGTGGGAAGGCTTAAGTGGCGGACCCGACAGGTGGGGCGGGGCTGAGAGAGCGTGTGTGTGTGTGTGTGTGTGTGTGTGTGTGTGTGTGAAAGGGCTCCTCCAAAACATGTGAAATTCAACCTTCGACGTAGGCAGCGGGAGCAGAGCTTGTGTGTGTGTGTGTGTGTGTGTGTGTGTGTGTGTGGTGTGGTGGGAGGAGGGAGCCTTTGAGATGGTTCTGCTGAATTATTCACTGCGTCGCCTTTGGCTTAGCTAGCCAGGCCCTCACAGATTACCCACCCAGATGTTGTTACTGTTATTTTTTTTGTGGTAAGGAGCTGGTGTTTTGGTAGGGTTTTTACTGAAGAAAACTAGACCATTTTTTTTGACGCACACTACAGCATTTCCTGACTTATGTTTACGTTCTTCACCAGGTGAATTTTAGCCCTTGTTCATGTCCTCAGCCTAACCTAACCTAACCTAACCTAACCTAACCTAACCTAACCCCTGGTTTATATTAAACATATCATTATTATTATTATTATTATTATTATTATTATTATTATTATTATTATTATTATTGTTATCAATATTATCATTATTATTAGTATTATTTTTAATTATCATTATCATTATTATTATTATTATTATTATTATTATCATTATTATTATTATTATTATTATGATTATTATCATTATTATTATCATTATTATCATTTATCATTATCATTAGTGATATCATTATTATCATTATTATCATTATTATTATCATTATTATCATTTATCATTATCATTAGTGATATCATTATTATCATTATTATCATTGTTATTTTTACTAATTATTATCATTATATTTTTTGCTATGTGTCTTCTTTGTAGATGCTACTCATAAGATTCCAGAGTGTAATGTGATTCTCGATATTTTCATATTCGTTACCTACCCAGCGGACACTGTGGTCCCATTTTCTTTTCTTTTGAGGATGGAGTGTCAGAGTAATATTCTCTCCGTGAAGCACCTCCCTCAGCCGCAGTCTTTCGTGTCTATCTGCCTCTCCTTCCCAGCATCTGTCTCCTGGCTGTTCTCCTCAAGTCTGTGTCTTGTAACTGTTCTCATAATGTCTTTGTCTCCTCTGTTCCCCATAGGCCTGTGTCTCATCACTGTTCTACTCCTCTCCTCTTGAAGCTTCTGTCCCCGAACTGGGTTCTCCTCCTCTTCTTCTCCACCTTTCAGTTCTCCTCTCCCCTCCATCTCCTCCTCCTACTCCTCTTCCTTCTTCCATTTCCTCCCTTTCCCCCTTCCTCCTCCTCCCCCTGTGTAAGAGAGCAGGAGTGAGTGGTTAGGGGGTTTGGGGCAGAAAAAGAGATCGTTGTATGTCCTGCTTGGCTGGCCAGGCAAGGCGTGGGTAAACAAAGGTGTTAATTATATACACTTGATTTTGCCCAGTGACCAAATAGACTTTTCCCTGTGTCGAGTTACCAAGGAAATTCATCCTGTGCCGAGTTACCCTCGAGAATTTATCCTCTTGTTCTGAGTTACTGAGTAACCAGCTAGGGTTTTATCCTCCAGTGCCGAGTTACCAAGTAGATTTTCCTCCCTTACGGAAATAGAAGGGAAAAAAAATACACATCCCCTTTGTACAGTTATGAAGACTTTTTTTTTCACCATTTTTCTCTCTTTTCCTCGAAGTTGTTCAAGGGGATGAAGGTAAAGGGACACGAAATCTGATAAATGAACATATTGGCGATATTACCATTGATCGTCTTGACTGCATGTGTGTGGCAAGTCATATACGTAACAGTGGTGTCGCTGCGTGTGCCAGCGACCCTTCGGTTATATGATGATGATGTTCTTATATGTATATGATGATGATGTTCCTATATGTATATGATGATGGTGTTCCTGTATGTATATGATGTTGGTGTTCCTATGTGTATATGATAGTCCCCACTTGTACATGATAGTCCTTGCATGAGTCAGTGTTACTCCTCCTGTTGCTCTGTTACCTCTTCCGTTGCTCCGTTACTTCTCCTGTTGCTCTGTTACCTCCTCCGTTGCTCCGTTACTTCTCTCGTTATTCTGTTACCGATAAGTCTTCGGGTTTTGGTCGTGTCGTTACTTGTTTCAATTCTTCTCAATAATTTTGGATGTTTTTTGCCATTGTCTTTCAAGTTCTTGGCGAGGGTGTGATTATTGTATTATCTTTTTCGTTGTTTCTCCCGCTAATTGCTATTGTTCCCGTGTTCATTATTTTTCGAATAGTTCAATTGTTTGTCGCCTCCATAGCATAGTGCACACTTGGGGGTCATTTTGTCCGCTAGTATCGTCTTCATCGTCCGTCTGTCTGGCGTGCGTCCGTCCGTCATGCGTCCGTACGTCGTGCGTCCGTACGTCGTACGTCCGTCCGTCTTGCGTCCGTCCGCCATGCGTCCGTCCGTCATGAGGCCTTCCGTTATGCGTCCGTCCGTCGTGCGTTCGTCCGTCGTGGGTCCGTCCATCATGGGTCTGTTCATCGTGCGTCCGTCCGTCATGCGTCCGTCCGTCGTGCGTCCGTCCATTGTGGGCCCGTCCTTCCACGGTGGGTCCGTCCGTCCGTCGTTTAGTCCCACTCTGTAGCCTGCAACTTAACTTCGGTCACAAATTGAGAACTTTGATTCATATAATCATGACGAAATAAATATTTATTTCCTAACCTTTAAAGAAAGAAAAAAAAGATTGGATGGCATATGACCATAATTCTGGTCCCTGCTTTTTGCCAAAGTCACGCCTCTTTAAACACACCTTGACCTGGAACATGACTTGACTCATAATTCAAAGAAGTTCCACCTTTGGCCGTGAAACTTGATATTTCCAGGCAATATTTCCAGCTATGCTTATTTCACTCCCAGCTGCTGTGTTGCACCGCATACGACACATGTGTTCCATGGAAAACCCTCCCATGTTTCGACGCAGCTCCTGCCTCGTGCGCTTCTTGTGTTGATAGTGTTGTTGTGGAAGTTTACGTCGATATATTGTTGTATTTGTTGTTGAGGTTGTGGCTCTCAGATGTTATTGTTGTTGTTCTAGCTGCGCTTGTCGTGGTGCAGAACTTTTTACGAGCCGTTGAGGACAAAGAGCAGAATCGTGTAGAAGCAGAGACCATTGCCAACCACGGACTTCCTTGAAATCAATCAACGATAACAATACGGCCAAGAAGCGCAAGCAGAGTGTAGGAGGAAGTGACTCCGGCAGCGATCTTAGGAATCACGAAGCACGAGTGGGTCGCCTGCCTCCACCACCTCCATCCCTAACTACCTCCACTACCCACCCATCAACCTCCACTACCCACCCAGCCATCATCCACTTGCTACCTCCACTACCCACCCAGTCATCAACCACCACTAACTACCACAACCACCCACCCGGCCATCATCCACTACCAACATCCCCACAACAAACAGCCTGTTAAGGACCCAATGGTCTGTTCCTATTTGCCTTCCTCAGTAACTCTAATCACCAACAGCACCAACATCCCAACCACCCTCACCATCCCTCACCACCATCTCGTCCTCCTCCTCCTCCTCCTCCCTCAGCCGCCAATCCCCACCACCAGGAGCGTCTGTGGGCAGGAGGAATGGTTGATCATCGCACTCCGGCAGCCGGGCCCGCCAGGCAGCAGCAGCAGCAGCAGGAGACAGAGTAGTGAGGTTCCTGAGTCAGTGATGCTCCCGCCCCGAGCCACGCTGGAGCTACTGCCGGTGTCCACCTCGCCTTCCAGCTCCTTCTCCTCCTCCTCCTCCTATTCCCCTCTGTGCCGCGGTCTCCATGACGCTGGACTCCCTCCATCGTGGTCTCCATGACGCTGGCGGAGGACTCTCCTCACCGCGGTCTCCATGACGCTCGCCTTCCTCTACAACCGCGATCTCCCTATCGCTCGAACTAGCTCCTCTAGTTAGCCTGGCTTGCGAAGCTCTATAAAGCCAGGCGTGCGTGTGTGTCTCTGTGTGTGTGTGTCTGTCTCTGTGTGTCTTCCGCGAGCCAGTGGGTCTCACCACACCCCAGGAGAGCGTGGAAGTTAGGTGCAGCGGGAGGAGGAAGCCACACAAGAGGAGAGGTCTTCGTCCGCACGTAACAGGTGACTCTGCTGGGGTGCTGGGGACGATCCCAAAGCAACCACCCACCCGCCCACCCCCGCCTGACCTCCTCCCGGATCATACGGGTTCCCACACACACACACACACACCCCTCTTCCCCCCCATGCTCTATGCCCTGGACTTCCGGGTACGCTCTCCCCGCACAGCCGGATAATGACCAGGTGATCCGGACATGATGAGGCTGTCCGGGTACCGCAGGACACCATGGACGAGGAAGCTCCAACACGTGCTGACGTGCCTGACGTAAGTGACACGTTCTCATGTTCCCTGATGACGTGGTGGTGACGTGGTGTGTGTGTGTGTGTGTGTGTGTGTGTATATCGTTCCCGTAAGTCGTGGGGTTTAATGGGGGGTGGAGTGGGGGGGTTATCCAGTGCCGTGGGAGGACCGTGGGGGTAATGTGGGCGGCAGTACCAACAACATCTTCACAACCACAGCTAGCAGGAAGCTGATGTCTCTCTCTCTCTCTCTCTCTCTCTCTCTCTCTCTCTCTCTCTCTCTCTCTCTCTCTCTCTCTCTCTCTCTCATTAGAACTGGCCCAGCAACTGTGGCGACAGCCTCGCCATCATTCGTCACCATGCCGGAACCATGTACCGTGAACCGTGAGCACGGCTGCCCTGGGTCTGGATATCATGCAGTAACCCGGTCACATAATCGTGTTGCGCCTCACATAAATGTGTTCCATTAATGGCCGTGACTCGTGCTAAATAACCCTCATTTGACTCACGTGGTTAGGCGTGCGTAAATGTGCTTCCGATTGGCCTAGTTCGGTTGATTATGTAGTAAGTTTTGTGGTCATGCGACAGTGCCTCTGATTATGCCATGTCCTTTAAGGGTCACTACGACCAGTAATTAGTGGCTGCGAGTCATGTCTTAATTAATAATTTACTTTTGACCTCTTCTTTTAATCTTTTGAAAGCATAGCCCTTGACCTGACACGTCAGGAGACAGGTCAAGGGCAGTGCTGTCACACCCCGAAGTCGCACCTTTGTGCCCAAGGGTCGTTCATTCGTGCCCTAAGGCTCGTACCATCGTGTCCAAGACTCGTTCGTACCTTCATACTCAGATGCCTCAAGTTGTCTTGTCTTCATTCTAGTCATTCCTCACCACTGCTGCCATTCCAGGCATTGTTTCGTACCTCCCGTCCCTGTATATTGTCTTTAACAACCTTCTATGCCTCACAACCTTATACAGCTCCTTATAATGGCGTCACGTTGTCTGTAGCAATATCACTCTCAGGTTATCTTTAACTGTATGTAATCTTTTCTTGCTGTGTCCATCATGATTACATCAACATATCCTTCAGCTGCTTATGAATACGTAAATTGTAAAATCACTTCCAAACTGTTAAGTTCATGTAAATTGTGAGTTTGTAAATTCATGGTCTCTTATTACTTTGTGATTTTATATATTTGTCTTTAAGAAATAGGCCCACTGATCTGTAACTTTGAAATACAGGCCTGTCTATGTATTCATGAGTTAGGCCTGATTATCTGTCATCTTGTGTAAGATGAACCTGTTCGTATTTGAATTAAAGGGAACCATTTCCTTCCCTCGTAGAGAGAAGCAGATATTACACCCACTGGATGGATTCCAACCACATTTCGCAGTGTTTGATCTGGAAGTGAAAGGGTTTGGTAAAGCATTGTTCTCTGGGTGTCCGTGTTAGCGACGTGCAGCGAGAGCTTAGCAACACTCAGCTCTGTACGTAAATAGGCAAATGCGCCATAAACTCCCTTCGGAAGGAGTTTAAATCCTTTTCTTCCATGTGTAACTGCTGTAAATCGGCCTTGCTCCTGTGACTTTAGATTCCAAGAACACATACACATCCCTGCAGAGGATTGATGGCGCACTGCTCGGTTTATTGGAAGGGTTTAACGACACGTTAAGTTTCTCGGTGTGAGGGCTCCACGTTTAACGATCTTCTCATATCCGGACATAGGAGTTCAACGACACGTTCACCGAGTGTAGATGGTTTAACGACGTGCACTCCAACAGGTATAGAAATTTAACGAACCACACACCTCAGCACCTAAGGCGTTTAACGACACCCACACCGGGGTGTAGGGGTTTAACGAGACACCCAGGTCTGAGTGTAGGTTCGCGAGCTGTGTGTATCGTGCATGATGAATAGCATTTGTTTAATCGTATGAATATGACTCACGACTACAATGCGCGCCTTCTGCTGAGTTCAGAACTAATGACCTCATTAATTCTGGCTCTTAAGAACCACCTCAACCCCCCCCCCACACACACACACGGTATTGTCTGACCCTGGAGTGGCCGTCTGTATGGCTCATGGCTGGGTTTAGGGGTACAGGAAGACGAGGCAAGGTAACCCGTTGCGTGGGTGACGTTGGTGGTGCTGTACAGGAGTGAGTTGTTCTGAGTCTGTAGCATAGTGAAGTGAGGGGACCCCAGCGCCTGACGTCGACTGCTGGGGGGGTGCGTTAATGTTGCTGACAGTCAGTCAGCCCGCTTGCGTCTGGACGGTGAGGTTGACACTGATAAAGTGGTCAGCATCCTGATATTTTACCGTCTCTCATTAACATCTGCCATTATCTCTCATCGTTACCCAGTCGTATCACATCTCCCTCTGTATCATCTCATCTTTTGTGTCATCTCTCCCTCCCCTCGCGTTATCTCTCAGTGACCTTTTCCTTTTTATGTATTATCTCTCTCATATCTGTAGTCTTCTTACCAAGTCTTGTGTGTGTGTGTGTGTGTGTGTGTGTGTGTGTGTGTGTGTGTGTGTGTTTCTGTAATACATTTTCATCATATTTTGATCTCGAGAAATCGATTCTCAAGATGACTCTTTATTCTCCTCCTGGAGGAACCCGTTTCTCCGCCTTCGATCCAGGGTATTTCTCACTGGTGAGAATATTTCTCAATGGTGAGGATATTTCTCACTTATGAGGATATTTCTCAATGGTGAGGATATTTCTCACTTATGAGGATATTTCTCACTGGTGAGGATATTTCTCAATGGTCTAGAAGTTGAGTCGTGAGTTTTGAGGGAAAGAATTTTCAAGATGCATTTTGGCCGTTGAGGGGGAAGCTCTTACTGGTTTACGGTCGTCATAACTTACCCAAAAGAAAATTCCGCTGAGGAAGCATTCCCAGCGAAGCATCTTTATACTTATAGGCTTACATACATGTATTCATGTTCGACCTATAGTTGATCTGGAGGTAAAGAACGTAAGTATGATCAGATCTGTGGAAACTACCTGTGATGAGAGAGAACAGAGGATCTTGTTACCTTAGTTTGCATATGGAGGGAGGAAAGTCCTTAGTGAGAACCAACTGGGCAGGATATTCCTCCTCACTTCTCTTAATTGTCTCATGCACGCTAGACCAGTGATGTAAGAGAAGTACGACACACTTGAAACCATCAATGAAATGGTTTCAGGTTTCTCATTTCTCTCATTTATGGTTCCAGGTTTCTCAGTTCTCTCATTTATGGTTCCAGACTTCTCAGTTCCCTCATTTATGGCTCCAGGTTTTGTCCTGATTATTCCTGTGTTGTTCTGGTGTACACTGACCGTCTAGCCTCGTGTTATGGTTGATTGTCCCACAGTATACCTGCTCCTCCCTCAATACGTCCAGGTTATGAATTCCTCCTCGCGTCCCCCTCAGTGTTTCAGGGGTTCCTGTTCCATTTGCACCTCCCAGATGGCCCTAAAGGTATACAACTTCCTCCCACCTTTTCTCCTGACGAGCCTATGATTCGCAGCCGTGCTCCCGTCACGCTGAATATTTCCTCGGTGATCCTCTTTTTATTCACGAATTTTAACACGAATTCCGCGCCCCCCAATTACGCAGCCTCTAGGGATGATCTGAAACGCAGCAACACATTACCATGTATGTACATAGCAGCTTAGAAAGGCGGTCGGCGCCACACATAACCAATTGGCCCCAGCCTGATCCAACTCCCTTTTATCCTCCGTCCATTTCGTGGAACCATACGTCTCCCTTATCTCCTGTCCCTTATTTCAGTTTTGACAGATCCTGGGGTGGGGGTGGAGTGGAGTGAGAGGGCGTGTTCGGTAACTTGTTTTCGCTTGGATACGAGCTGAGGCCTTATCTTCAAAGGCCCTTGGCACTAGAGAAAGATTACAGCTACGTCTTGGGACTTTTGGGTCGCTGGTTCATCGGGATGGTAGTTGTTGTTGTTGTTGTTGTTGTTTGTTGTTTGCTGTTGTTGTTTGTAACCCTATAAGGAGGGATGGATGTCTGAAGTTGGCCCGGAAGCCAATCTGGGTTGTCGGTGGTGAGGCGCCGGAGGAGGAGGATTCGATCCGGTAGATGGATAGAAATAGAGTTGGATTAACTGAATAAAAGAGACAGAGAACAGTATAGAGTAAGAAGAGAGACATCAATAAACAGACGGGTAGATAGACGGAAGACAGTAAAGAGAAGTAGGGGCAGATAGATAGTAAGAGAACAAAAGAAACAGATCAATAAAGGGCAATATTAGGGATAGATATAGACACTCAGGTAAACATAGGGAAAATAAAGACATCGATAACAGCATCGATTGAGGACAGGAAGAATACAGGAAAACAAAAGCAATAAAGAGGGCCCGAAAGAAGGGGAACAAGTAGTAGTAAGGAGAAAAATAGGTAACTGATAAAAGATAAAGTGTTAGAGATAAAAATGTAGGCAGAAGTTTAAAGAAAAAGAGAGAAGAATAAAGAACAAGACAAAGGGGGAAATATAGCTGTAACGTTGTAGGGTGAAACTGACACGTTGGTATGAATTCAGTCAGGGCGTAGCTCCCTCTTGTCCCGAGGAGAGACGCGCCACACGAATACCAGTTAAGCTGTCGTTCTTATTAATTACCGTTGTGATGAAGCTTTACCGTGCCTTCGGCCGTGTTATGGACAAACCAGACGTCACACAAGTCATTCGAGTCTCGAATATAACTGGAAGTTAGTGTGTTGTACTCTCTCTCTCTCTCTCTCTCTCTCTCTCTCTCTCTCTCTCTCTCTCTCTCTCTCTCTCTCTCTCTCTCTCTCTCTCTTCAGTGGCTGTCAAGTGTCACTATTTGTCCCAGGTTGTTGTCTTTTCTTTCTCCCCCACCCATACGTGGGCTGATGGCTTTCGTCCCACAGTTTTACAGTCTCTCCACTTCACATGTCATGCTGGAGAGGACACAACTCATGCGACTCTACTCTCAACTCTAAAATCATCCTGTGGTGAGCGCTACGCGCCAAGCCTGCCCTCTGGCACCGTAACTTTCAGTACAAACTATGGCTATGGTTGATTGTCTCACTTGTGTATCTCATTGTCCATTACAGTCTAGATGAATATGGATGGATTTGTGTCTAAACTTAGATGTTTAGACATCTAATACACTTTTAACTGCGACATAATTCTGACCCCTTCAACACCACGAAGGCACGACTTGAGTACGACGGTACGACCCTTGCTTGTGAATGTACGACCTTAGAGTACGAAGGTACGACCCTTCCTCGAGCGGATCGGTACGACTCCCGACCGCGAAAACGCCACCTCTTGAACAAGGTGGTACGACCCTCGGGTATGATGGCGTGACCTTTGACCTTATGTACCACATATACGTACAGGGTTATAACGAGAAACAGTTTTGCAAGGAAATTCCCATCAGGGAGTTCCAGTGTATACACACACACACTCGTCCACCAGACGCCTGGCCCACGGTGAATGGCACCGGATTAATTTCCGCCACACCTTCCCCGCCAACTAGACCCTCCCAGTGCACAAGAGGGAGAGAGAAACGGCGTGGGAGCAACAACAACAACAAAAAAAAAACGCGGCGTTAATTAGTCAGGAATTCAGTTCTGACCATGAGAAAATTGCCCGACAGCTGGATGGATGCAGCGAAAGTGCCTCCTCTCATGGCTAACAGGACTCACGCTTCATTGTTGTGTATCTGATACAGTGATGGTCTGTTTTGTTCATGCTATAGGCTCTGGTCACAGACAGAAGATGAAGGACAGGCTTTTGATGATATGGAAAAAAATATAAAGAAAAGGCTAGATAGATTAGAGAAGTAAAGAGAAAAGACGAAAATGGAACACTTGCCTTTTAAAAAGGGGTCAGGTGCTAGGTGCTAGAGAAGACATTGATGAGGTTGAAAAGTTCCGGAAGCTTAGAGGTGGAGGGAAAGAGGCAGATGTCACAACGATCCACCTTCCTCAAGTTGCCGACGGCCACACAGTACTCCTGTAACACTTAGACTGTTGACAGGGTCGTGTGGAGCTAATGTATTTGTAACACTCGGTATCGCTTCAGCCGTTACTGACAGCTATGGTTATATGCCGTTACGTGACGTGGATTCTATATCAAGTGTCACCCTAATGCTGGGGATTGTTACAAGAGTCAGGGTTGTTGGTTGGTGTCTTGCAGGTCCAGGAATGTATTTACCTCGGACACTGAATAATTGTTCTTGTTTCAAGTTGAAAAGTAGATTATTGATTCTCTCTCTCTCTCTCTCTCTCTCTCTCTCTCTCTCTCTCTCTCTCTCTCTCTCTCTCTCTCTCTCTCTCTCTCTCTCTCTCTCTCTCTCTCTCTCTCTCTCTCTCTCTCATCTTCACGAATAAGAATAAATATGCCCTCCCAGACATGAATATGAGATACGTTTTCGCACAATTTGAAAATCAGTCCGCACACACACACACACACACACACACACACACACACACACACACACACACACACACATCTGTCAACCCTTTGCCATCTTTCACTACAGCTACTGCATACCATCACGCTATCCACTCAGAGTCTTCTTATTCCAGGGTTTGTAACTACTGTATAAATACTGTTAGCTGACATTTTTATAGACTTCAAAAAGAAGACTTCTAGCGCACATCGAATTTATTTCCGAGCGATAACGATGGAAAGTTGGACAGGCCCCTGTCTTTCTCCTGTCCTTCCTCCATGGGAATCTAACCACGACTGGCTAACCCCGTGTAACCTTTTCAATCCAGTGTCTAGCTTGTCTAGTCTCTTGTGGCCTAGTAGACACGTGTGCCTTACCCCGTGTCACCCCGTGTGTTCCCATGTATACCCTCATGTAGTGTGACTTATCCCGTGTACCCCAGTTATCCCCTTGTATCCCCGTGTAACCTCCGTGTATCCCCCGTGTGGCGTGCCTCTACACCGGTTAGCTCATGCAGTCACCGTGGCCTGGTGTTGGAGTCTGGCTGAGCCAGCTCTTCTCGGTGACCCCACGACCTTTAAACTCCAATTGGGTGCTGTCTGGTCCAGCTGCACTGTGGGGGAGAGGCATGGGAGAGAGAGGAAAGGGAGTGAAGAGAGGGATGGGAGTGGGGAGAGATTGAGGATAGAGAGCTTTCCCTTCGTAGGGAAAAAAGAAAATATGGACGTGTGTACTTTCCGAGTTTGAGGAGAATCAGGTTGTGTTGAAGTGTTGGGATGGGGAGGTTTTTGTCTGAGGACGGGGAGCTGTTCGTCAGATTTTGAGGAGGGGAGGATGTATGATGGGTCCTAAGAAGTCGGGGTGAATGTCAGACCCGGGGAATGATGTGGAGGAGATCGAGTCTTGAATTACATGTTTGTCATGATTTCAGAAGAGTGGAGTTGATGTTTGATGTAAGGTGTGTGTGTGTGTGTGTGTGTGTGTGTGTGTGTGTGTGTGTGTGTCTGTGTCTGTGTGAGGCCCTTTTGGGAGGGGTGGGCGAGGGTTTTGAAAGTGGTGGTTAAAACCCTAAAATGGTGAAGGTGAGGAAGTTTTGTCCGGAGTCTGGCTAGACGAATTGCTTGTGTAGAAGGCATTGATACTGTCTCCCTGTCATGCTTCTCCTGTGGCTCAGGTTAATGTACGTTCCTCGTCTCCCTATATCTGGTTCTAACAAAGTTCATGTTCTCTTTCTCTCTCTCTCTCTCTCTCATCTGTACATCCTAGATCACAAAGCCACTATACCCTCACACTCTTGCGAATCATATAAACTTTCATGACGTCCCTGGAGTCTCTCCTCGACCCTGTGTGAGGGAGGACTCGACACTTCTCTCACGCCCCCTGCAAGAGATCTCATCTGGCCACCATTTTTATTTTCCCCCACACCGCCCTGCTTTCACCTCCCTTGATGTCTCTTCTTATGTGAAGACCCATACCTCTCCTCGCCTTATAAGCTTCCCTCAGGGCTTGCTGTAACGTTGGTCTGTCCGTCGGCCAACATCCTCCTTCCTTTCTTGTGGGGGTCCCATAGGACCTTGCTCCGACCCAGGTGTTCCCACCTTCACTTCCCCTCAGAGGCCATCTTTTATCTCCGTGGCTAAAGCTATCCTTCTTTCACCCGTATATTCCTTGATACTCGCATTTATATTTTCTGCGCCAGCATCCTTCGTGTCCTGTCAGTCGCTCAGGTCATCACCTTCCTTAAGAGTGACCACCACGTGTATCCTCCGCGTCCTTCACGCCCTATCGTCTCATCCTCGGATCCTCCTCCTCCACTCTCCGTCTTCACTGCCTCAGTTTCTCTTACTCCCTATCCTCATCTTCTTTACTGTTCTTTCGGCTCTTGTTGGAGCCGAACCACCACCTGTAGGCAGATCCTTTCCTAGATCCTTGAGTTTTAGGATATATTCTTTTGACCTGAGGGGCGCCTCCTGCAACGTTGCCTGCAGAAGCAAATTCAGGCGCGCTTCAGGTCTCTTCCTCTACCTCAGCGACCCTTCGGAGCAAATGCTGCTAAATTTGGTCTTTTGTTGCTTGATCTTGTGGTCTTGGTCTTGTGCTTTCAATGCTTCGTGAGATTCAGGACCTCGGATTTTTTCTTTCGTAGACCGCTGGAGTTTCATTTCCATAGTCTATTGATAACTCCGAGCTTTTGGTTTCGAACTTTTAGATATTCATTCATTCTTCTTCTTAATATCTTTTTTTCTCTCACCTTTTGTTAAGAGTTTGACACCCACTGATAAAGTGGCATCTTTGCCTCCTGTAGATCCTGAAGGCGTACATCTGCTCCTCTCCTCAGTGGAAGGCGACGATGGGGTACTCTGGTGAGGTATTCTTCGCACCTCCGCCTCGCCATCTTCCTTCGCCAGTGGGAAACAACTTGAGAATTATTCGTTAATCGTAGCGAAAGAGAGACTCAGGAATTGAGAGATAACGAAGGAGAGGTTGTAGAGCGCTTATAGATTAAGAAAGAAAGGGAGATAGATAGGTGAAAGAGAGGAACAGGGAAGGGGGAATTTTGCACGACCCCCGTCATAAATTCGTGAGCAGTTGCCCACGTTAACAGTCTCCATCTCGTAACCCGGGAGAAAACAGGTTAACACGACCCCCAAATCCTGGTTAATGAAGGTAAAAATAAGATGTGAAGGTCGTTATATCAATCAGGAAGATATAGGAGGGAGTCCGGCCCCCCTTGAAGATATAGGAGGGGGTC
Organism: Panulirus ornatus; assembly: GCF_036320965.1. Lineage (NCBI taxonomy): Eukaryota > Metazoa > Arthropoda > Malacostraca > Decapoda > Palinuridae > Panulirus > Panulirus ornatus. The sequence continues at coordinate 12,680,646 of NC_092245.1, forward strand.
GGGCCCCCCTGGAAGATATAGGAGGGGGTCAGGCCCCCCTGGAAGATATAGGAGGGAGTTGGGCGGGGGGCGGGGCGTTTTATATAACTGACCCCAGCATCTCCTCCTCTGGTTTTAACCCTTGCTTGCTGTGAGTTACGTTCCAGGAGCTTTTATTGAGGGATTCTTGTGGCTGAGGCACAGTGTGCCAGAGAGAGAGAGAGAGAGAGAGAGAGAGAGAGAGAGAGAGAGAGAGAGAGAGAGAGAGAGAGAGAGAGAGAGAGATTTCCGGTTACATGCGATATTTTGCCAAGAGGCAGGTCCATCGCGTAGCGCTCACTGCTGGAGAATGTAGAGTTAAGAAGAAAGAGTTGTGAGAGTTAGACATTGTCAAGTGTTATGTGTGAGATGGATTGCGTAGATTACGTAGTGTACTTTCGTAGAAAGAAAGAAAGAAATCCGAAAAGTCGAATGAGGAAGCCTTTTCGTAGAGTTAAGAATTCCATCTCCCGTTTTCTTCAGCAAAGAGACCAACACCAACCTCAGCCTCGAACGAAAAACTTATATATTCTCGTATTTCATTTCAAGGCGAACCTTCGCTAGCTTTTGTGTCCAGCCAGTGGCGGTTTGTGGGGTGGGCCACCGTGAAAAGAAAGTGAATGTGGCCTGCCATTCATTATTCATCTATGAGACTCAGCTGGCATATAAACACTTCCTTGTTGTCCGATGAATGTTTCAGGAGGTTACTTCGGTTCCTGCTGTGGTTCATGGCAGCAACAGGAGGAAATGTGTGGTGGACCAGTGAAGACTCTCAACTCACATACTCGTTGTAGCTGGAGGGAAAATGAGGTTTGTAGGACACACACGAGCCGTCGTGAGTTTCAGTGGTTACCGTTACTGACCAATAGATCAGCACGGGTTCGAATCCTAGGCGCAGCAGTCGGCCCACACTCAACCCAGGCGTTCATCCTCTCCCCCCACTGGGCTGGTCGATAAATGGGTACCTGGCTTAGGCTGGGGTGTGTGTGTGTATACACACACACACAGAGGAGAAAAGACGTGGTACATAGACATCAGCTTGAGAGACGGGGCAACACGAGGGCTAAACTCTCATGATGATAATGATTCGCGAGTCTCCTTTTCTTGCCATATGCCTGCCTCGCTCACCCCAGTAACTACCAGATAACAGATCCTTGTACTGTGTTGTATAAGTCTGTTGTTTGAGTGGTCTCTAAGGCAACACTTTCCTCAGTCACTTGTTTATTGCCACAGGTAAGCCACGTCCTCAGTTGATTAGTCTATATATATATATATATATATATATATATATATATATATATATATATATATATATATATATCCTTCTCTCAGTCTTCGCTAGGCATTCGTAAATCTTAAATCTGTACGACAATCATGCCCTAAAATTGCTTAACCCTCCAAGTATTTTTAGCTCCATTTTTTTGTATTCAGTTATCATCCCTCTTCACCCCTCGCTTGTTGTATGTGTGATCCGTGTTAACGAAGGGCACTGATGCTGTGTAACTGGAAATAACTTATTTTTCTCCCCTGCAGTTCAGTAAATAAAGTTATTTTGATATTTAATTCAGGAGTATTTTAAGTTTTGATTTTTCAGCATATCCGTAATGTGGTCGTGATTCTGAAATGCCAATATTAACCGATCATTACAAAGGTCTTTGATTATATTTCATTTTGTAGTGGAAATTGTCAATGGCATCACACGACTGATAATGGTTCGAAATGGGAAAACTCCAATATAGTTATATTTACTAATGATTATATTAACCTTTGTCCTTTGTGTCTTAATTACTCAGTCATGCCAGATTACACACACACACACACACACACACACACACACACACACACACACACACATCATTGATGTATTGTTTTATGTTATGGTTTTAGGTAAGTGCTGTACAGTGCTGTATAGTGAAGCAAAGATTATTCTTATTGTACCACACACACACACACACACACACACACTCAAGTTAGCTGGTGCACACACTCACCATACAAGCAAGGTGTTCAGTACAACGCGCACGCAAGTCAAAGTAATCACTCGTTGCACTTTAGCTAATGAATGCATGAAGCACTTCGGATAATGAGGGAAGATCCCTCGTACGTGTGTGTGTGTGTGTGTGTGTGTGTGTGTGTGTACACCATCACGGGGTATGTGAGGTTATACAATATAAGTATTTGTTGACTGAGGGAGAAATATAAGCTGCGAAAATCGATTAAACAAAAATAAGATTACCATGTCTGATTCTTTTGAGTTCTGAAGTAGACATACAGAGGGATATTAGGGTTGTCATTCGTTGAATGACATCAGTGATTAACATGACCGAGCGAGTTGATATTTTTTAAATCCTTCCCCAGATTTTTCTTCACCGGATCATGCAGCAGTTACATTTCATGCATATATTTACGCCAGATGCGACTTTCACCCTAAATGCGCATGAATTGCATGATACATTTTCACTTCACCAGAAATGTGTAGGCTTCCCCCCCTTCACCCTCCCCCTCCATTTTTTCCCCCTCGGGCAACTCATGAACAGCAAAATGCACTTTAACCCCGAGCACTTTCCACTGTCATCCCGACCACGCACTCTCACGTGAACTCGGCGTTAGATACACCGCTGGTATCCCTCGCGTTCGTCCTTGGTGGGGGAGAGAGAGAGAGAGAGAGAGAGAGAGAGAGAGAGAGAGAGAGAGAGAGAGAGATAGAGAAAGAGAGAGAGAGAGAGAGAGAGAGAGAGAGAGAGAGAGAGAGAGAGAGAGAGAGAGAGAGAGAGAGAGCGTCCTGTGGCGTGCTGTTAAGGGCGGCGCGTGTCTGGCGTCCTGTGATTTACAGCTTTGTCTCGCGTAATGACCGACCGGTGGCTCAGTGTAACAGGAGGTCGGCTGATTACGATGTGGAGTCGATGGTGTATTTCTTATTTGACCCCTTGTCTCTCTCTCTCTCTCTCTCTCTCTCTCTCTCTCTGGTCACATCCATCTATCTCTCTATCCATCTATCTACCCACGGAGTGCCCTCGAACACAGGGACTTCAGCCTTTTCCTTCTTCCTCCCGAGGCGGCGTCTGCCGTGTCCTGGTTGACCACCGTGCTGCCGCCTCTGCCCTCCTCCACCACCGGGCGGGGGAGAGGCTGGGGATGATCCACCCGCGGCAGGAGGGTCCGTTCCTCTTAATGTCGCGCGCCCAGATTGCCGTGGATGACCTTTCCCTGCTAAGGTGGGTTGAGGAGTAGGGCGTCTGTGTCTCTCTCTGTCGATGTATTCCGTGACTCGATTGCTTTTCAGATGTATATTTTCTTTGTCTATTTTTTCTTGCTCTGTTTTGACGTTGTTTTTGTTAAGGTTTTGTTTTAGGTCTTTGATATGTAGAGCTTTGCTCCTCCTCCGCCACTGATCTCCGCTCTGTTAGTGTGTTCCCCTTCTTGCAGTATATGTGCTTGATTACATATTTGTAATTACCTATATGTACCGCACAAGGGAGAGGGAGGTTTACACTCGCGGAGCATCATCTCGAGTGTGTGTTTCTCATTGCTACCTTTAAGTGCTTGTTGAAGTTATAGCTCGAAGGCACTATCGAGCTGGTAGATGATACCGTTATTAATCACCCCTGCGTCTTGGTATTGCCCGCTGGCTCTCATGTGCCAGTCGAACAGACCAATCTTTAGGAGCGCCTACGCTACCCTCCGACACTTGCGGGAGTATGTAGAAAGCACTGATCGCCTCATCGTGCGCCCGTATCATCCCTCACTGGGTATTCCGGAACAATGTGTTGCAGGAGCGTCCCAAGGTCTCTCCTCCCGACGACGAGGGACCTTTTGACCTTACAGATCGTGGTGGCACACCCCCGCCTGTGTCACTGTGAGAGTTTATCTCACACACGGGCCCTCGAATAGCAGTGCGCCTTCATACACACACACACACACACACACACACACACACAGTCTCTCTCCTCACTCATCTCCCTCCCTCTGTCATGGAGTCCTCAGCATCTCTAATGCAGGTCGGACGCGGGTGTTATGACTCGCATTAGGGACATAATCCTCCCACCTTCCACCCCACCCCAAGCACAGACGACGAATACTCGAGCCGCTGTAACGTATTTCCCTCCGCGCCCTGGGCACACTGACGCATGGCGAACTTTCTACAAGACAAAAAAAGAAGACGTGGAGTTTTAAGTCTGGTGGAGACCGTAGCGTTTACTCCAATGGATGGTTAAAGACGATCAGCTTTTCACCTGACGTAAATTTAAAGAGGCCGTTCCCTTCAGGACACAGCCTTGCCACCGTGGTGAGGTCTGTTGCTACTCTCTCTCTCTCTCTCTCTCTCTCTCTCTCTCTCTCTCTCTCTCTCTCTCTCTCTCTCTCTCTCTCTCTCTCTCTCTCCTCTCACACACACACACACACACACACACACACACACACCTTGTATACATCTGCGTACTGAGAAGCTTGTAGAATACAAGTGACTAATTGTTTTTAAATCGTGTATCAACACCGTAATTGGAGCCCCTTCTTAAGCATTTTAGGACCCTCTTATGAAAATGACACCACCCCCTCGTGGTAAATGAAAATGTTCTACTGTTTTTTCCCCCCTTTTTTTCCTCCTGTTACAACGTCTTCTTTCCCCACAAGGGTAACTTCGACTGACTTGTACCAGTTCGAGAGATGATGTGTGGAAAGATGATAGACTTTTTTAAACGACATGTTTGTGCCTCCCACGTGCAGTGCAGTTGACGGTGTGGCCTCTGGCTCCCACATCCGGGGGGATCGACGGGCCGTCTGCCTCCACCACGCATTCACCTGACCATGGCTTGACTTTGCCTGACTTAGCGCTCAGCCTCTGGACCTCAGCCTCGGGGGACCTCACCTGCGAGGGTCCTTGAGCACGACGGTACCACCTTTACGCAACACGACTTTACGACTCGTGAGCACGATAGTACATGTCCTTCCGCACGACGGTGTACGACCTTTTGGATACAACGGCCTGGTTGGCCTTTGACCAGACGACCCGTTAAGAGCCATCTATAGCCAAAGGTTCGAATATACCCACGGTTCGAACCGTCGGACTCAAAGAGTTGATGGAAATGATACACGTGATCCACGGAGTTTCGAGACGGAGTTCACTGGTTCGTACAGAATGCACTTCGTGCCACAATATCTCTCGGATGTCTTGGAACATCAGACTCGTTCGAGTACGTCTGTCCACGCCAGACCTCAAGATAGTGTTGATATCAAAGTGGTTCATGGAGGGTTTAGAATTACTTTGCTACATGTTTGACTTGTTGACACGGTGGTGAGGTGGCATTGATGTGGTTGGAGTGGTGGCATTGATGTGGTTGGAGTGGTGGCATTGATGTGGTTGGAGTGGTGGCATTGATGTGGTTGGAGTGGTGGCATTGATGTGGTTGCTTTCGCTGCCGTGGCACTTGCCGCGCCTGGTGTGACCATTGTAGTTACTGTTGTTGTTGTTGTTGTTGTTGTTGTTGTAGCTACAGCTGTTGTATTCCCGCGCCAGGCAAAGCTGTAGTAGCGAGCGTGTCATCTTAGCGTGTACACACGCGCGGGGCCCAAGATGACGTCACAACGGGAATGGCGACAGGGTTATACACACACACACACACACACACACACACACACACACACACACACACACACGAGTTTAAAACTCTCTCTCTCTCTCTCTCTCTCTCTCTCTCTCTCTCTCTCTCTCTCTCTCTCTCTCTCTCTCTCTCTCTCTCTCTCTCTCTCTCTCTCTCTCTCTCGTACAGTACAAGTAGGTAATTGCACACCTCGGGCGTCAAGGATGTGTTACCAACACACATTTCTGGTGTTTTGTTCTTGTGTGTGTGTGTGTGTGTGTGTGTGTGTGTGTGTGTGTGTGTGTCTGTATATGTGTAGGTGTGTGATTCCCTATTTGTAATCAACTATTTCTTTATGGGTTCTACGTTCGTGAACCGTTTATATACGTGTGTATGTATGTTTGGATTCACTTGTGTGTGCCTTTGTGTATGTATGTATGTATGTAAGTATATGTAGTTGTACAGGAAAATTCTTTAATACCTCGCATTTATAAAGGTTTATCTACGTAGTTCACAATACGCACTCGGAAGGAATGGCATGTTACGTCATTCGAAAGTTTTAAGTGAGTTTCAGCGTCACAAGACATTACCATGCGACCATTAATAATACGTCTGGCACGTCATCAAACGTTGACCCAACGTCTCGTACGTATACTTACCGACACAGAGTTTCCGGGTGTTTTGAAGCATTTCTCTTGGCCTCCATTAACGTGGCATCTGCAGCACACTCAAGCGATGTGCAGCATTTTCACTCTCGCCTTACTGAGTAATAATGTCTCTCCCTCGCCTGCCTTACTCCCCAGCATCGTTTCATCTCCAGCTCACCTCCCTCCCCCCCACCTCTCTCTCTCTCTCTCTCTCTCTCTCTCTCTCTCTCTCTCTCTCTCTCTCTCTCTCTCTCTCTCTCTCTCTCTCTCTCTCCCGCGCGCGCGCACTCCGACGAGATGAGACACTGTAAAATATCGGTAAAAATTAACCCGATACGAACGCCGATTTCATCAAATCCCATCGAGTGGAAGGTTGATCAAGGGATGGGGTATTGTTGTCACCCTGTTCTGGGGGGAAAGGGGTTACGGTGTGGTACAGGGGGAGTCTTATAGAAGATCGATGGTGAAAGATCTAAGTGGGGAAGAAGGGGGAGGTGGACGGGGTATCAGGATGCTACAGATATAATTGGATAAATATAATTGATTACATGACATATAAAATAAATGGGTCAGTAAAAAGGAACTGAGAGTCTTATTAAAGGTAAACACACGGGTTGATAAGACTCTTTTAAGATAATATGTGTTTGTTACTCTTAAAAATAGGGTGTGTGTTGCAGGGGAAGTTAGAAGGTCTGAGTTAAGAAACTTCAAAGCCTGGGATGGAGTGTGGAATAATGCCTGGAGCCGGAGGAGGAGGAGGACGCGCGTGGGTTCTTTGGGGAAATGAAGCGAGTTAGTCTGTCTGTGGGGAAAAATCTCTGGGGAGGGATTAGAATTACGGTGATGGGGAGCTGGGCGGAGCGAAGGTGAAGGGGAGAAGAGTGTTTATTTATCTGTTTTCTTTAGTGTTAGGTTAAATACTCCCCAGGTTGGCGAGATATTTGGGTAAGCACTCTGAAGTAGACGGTGGGTAAATGCTTCCTAGTGGGGGAGATATTAAGGCAAGGAGGGCAGGTCGTACGCGGAAGACCATGGGGAAAATGAAGAGGGAGGGGTGAGGTTTTGACCTCCAGTACCTCCAGTACCTCCAGTGCCACCTCCTCCTCCTCGTCCTCCTCCTCCTCCTCTACCTCCGACCAACACCCAGCATGTAGCTGCCTGCCAGATTTACATACCAATCTGCATTTGTTTGCAGGTGAAAATTGAAACTCCTGTCACATTTACATGTAGTTTGTCCAGCATGATGAACATTTTTAGTTTTTTTTTCCCCTCCACCCTGAGCTGAACACACACACACACACACACAGGCGTGACGCAACAACATGTGGGGGTAAAGATGGAAAAAAGAGGCCATTTTATATAATGATGATAATGATGATGATAATGATAATAATAATGATAATGATAGTAATAATAATAATAATAATAATGATAATAATAATAATGATAATGATAATAATAATAATAATAATGATAATAACAATAATGATGATAATATAGTAATAATGATAATGATAATAATAATAATAATAATAATAATAATAATGATAATGATAGTGATAATAATGATAATGATAATGATACTGATAATGAAAGTTTTTTTATGCCCACTACAAGCTTTATATTTCCTGTGTGTGAAGATAATTTTGAAGTGATATGATTCTAACATCTCGTAACATGGATCAGAATCATTAGAAAAGGAAATTATGAAAAAAAAAATGCATTCCTATAAATCTTGATGTGAAATGTATTCTTTAGTTTGGCCCTGTGATATATAATGCTTTCTTGCTAAGGCGGGAAAGGGAATTTAGCACGTAATATGGTACATCATGCATACTGGGAGAGAGAGAGAGAGAGAGAGAGAGAGAGAGAGAGAGAGAGAGAGAGAGAGAGAGAGAGAGAGAGAGCTATATCCTAGACAGTTTTGAATATGACTGTTTTTCTTCATATAGTGCACCTCCCTTCATATAGTGCACCTCCCTTCATATAGTGCACCTCCCTTCATATAGTGCACCTCCCTTCATATAGTGCACCTCCCTTCATATAGTGCACCTCCCTTCATATAGTGCACCTCCCTTCATATGTATTTGTTGAGGTCATTGTCGTCTTACCTGAACATTGGGAAAAACAGCCTTGAATACTATTCTGGATTTTATATATATATATATATATATATATATATATATATATATATATATATATATATATATATATATATATATATATATATATATATCCCTGATACATGGGACAACTGTGCCTCTTGATATGAGCGTGAATTAACAGGCTGGAAATATGTTTCATTTGTAGGTATCTGTGACACAGAGGACTCTCTCTCTCTCTCTCTCTCTCTCTCTCTCTCTCTCTCTCTCTCTCTCTCTCTCTCTCTCTCTCTCTGCATGATGTACCATTCTCCCGGGCGTGAAAGGGTTAAAAGGTCAGGCGTCTTAACCCCTTGAGCACGACGGCACGACCCCTTTAACACGAGACGCTACGGTCTTCGAGCACGACTGTGTGTGTGCGCGCGCGCGCCTCAGACCCGTGTGCACACCAGCCTTGACCCTTAAGGCATGATTACTCTGCCCTTTGACCCTGACCCTTAAGTTCCAGGTCGTCATCGTACCCAAGGGTCATACCCGAGACGTTCGACACACGCCTGAACACCACGCATGACCCTGCGGGTGAACCCCCTGTCAGCTGGAAATGACCCACCTTGACCCAGTTCAGGTCATCACCTTGACCTTCCAGTGGGAGGAGGAAGGGAACGGAAAGGAATCTCTCATGCCAAATCACCTGGGCATACCCGAGATATTTTCCCTGGTGGCTGTAATCACTTCTTGCATGACGGGAAGGAAAGAATTCATGTGCATCTCGTTGCGGTAATTACTTGGGTGGATAATCCGGGTAATTAGTGCAGGTGAGAAGGAGGGGAGAGGGTTAGAATAATTACGACGTATTGTTTCCTCCCGTAATGACTTAAGGCAGGCTATTAGAGTGATTAGCAAGGACACTAGTTGGGTACTTAGTCAGAACGATGATTGTAGACGCAATTATTTTAAGATGAGGAATGTTGTTAATGTGTAAACTGCCTCAGTGGTAATTAGCAGCGTTTGAGGGAGTTAGAGACAAATAAAATGTTGCAGACGAGAATAAAACCACATCAATTAAATCTCTTAATTAGCGCAGAATCATTAGAGAGAGAGAGAGAGAGAGAGAGAGAGAGAGAGAGAGAGAGAGAGAGAGAGAGAGAGAGAGTTGGAACACGGTCAGAAGAAATCATGTTAACATATCGTAAAAAGTATATAAGGAAAAAATGTCATATTTTTCAGAAGGATTAAATATGAATTAGTGAGGATAAAAATACCTTGGTTGGGTAAACGAAGACTTATTATTTAACAGTTGAAGCCAGAGGTGATGGATGTACAGCACCAGAGACATGTTAACATGTTAATATAATCTAACAACGGCGACTGGTGTGCAAAGTGCGTTAAATGAATGTTAATAAGGATCAAGTTATATTTAACTCTGCCTGGTAGTTGTTAATATATAGACCGCTCCTACAGTGAGTTGATGATAACCAGATAAATGTATTTTTTCATTATTATTTATTTATTGGTTTTCATGATTTTTAAGTTTGTGGTGTGTGTGTGTGTGTGTGTGTGTGTGTGTGTGTGTGTGTGTGTGTGTGTGTGGCGAAACCATTTATGGTGTTTTGGGACGTGTGGTAGTGTGTGGGAGGAGAGCGATGTTGGAGGGAGGAGAGTGGTGTTGGAGGGAGTGTGGTGGTGGAGGGAGTGTGGAGATGGAGGGAGTGTTGTGTTGGAGGGAGGAGGGTGGTGTTGGAGGGAGTGTGGTGGTGGAGGGAGTGTGGTGGTGGAGGGAGTGTGGTGTTGGAGGGAGGAGGGTGGTGTTGGAGTGTGGTGGTGGTGGTGGTGGAGGGAGTGTGACAGTGGTGTTGGTGGTGTTGGACGGAGTGTGGCAGTGGTGGTGGAGGGAGGGGACACGCAGGGAAGGGTTACCGGCTCACATTAATCAGCGCTACAATGATCATTACCAGGCACCTCCACTCCCTCCCTCCCTCCCTCCCTCCCTCCCTCCTATGTCTGTTTGTCACCAGTATACATTATTCTTCTCCCCCCCTCCCCACCACCCCCCCACACGTCTCTTTATACTCCTTTATCATTTTGATTTACTCTCTCTCTCTCTCTCTCTCTCTCTCTCTCTCTCTCTCTCTCTCTCTCTCTCTCTCTCTCTCTCTCTCTCTCTCTCTCTCTCTCTCTCTCTCTCTCTCTCTATCTATCTATCTATCTATCTATCTATATCTATATCTCTATCTATCTATTTATCTATCTATCTTTCTATCTATCTCTATCTATCTATCTTTCTATCTATCTATCTATCCACCTATATCTCTATCTCTATCTGTCTATCTATCTATCGATCTATCTTTCGCCTATCTCTTCCTTCTTCTCTATCATTTTGTGTTTCTCCAGTTTCCCTCCTGCCTTACCTCCTGTGCGCTTTACATGTCTCACAGTACGACAACATGCGTCATGTCTCGGCTCTGGTGTGTCACTTGTTAATCTCTGTTGTTACACGTACGTCTTTCCTTCATAATTTCTTTTTTTAGTGTATCCCGATTTCCAGTATTACTGTGTTCTACTGGTGTTTCTATTTTATCAACAGGTCCCGCTTCATTTTATCAATATTTCCCGGTTTCTTTATCAGCAGTTCCCGCTTCCTTTATTCAGCAGTTCCCGCTTCCTTTATTCAGCAGTTCCCGCTTCCTTTATTCAGCAGTTCCCACTTCCTTTATTCAGCAGTTCCCGCTTCCTTTATTCAGCAGTTCCCGCTTCCTTCATTCAGCAGTTCCGCTTCATTTAACACGCAGTTCCCGGTCTCTTTTATCATTTCCCGCTTCTTCCTAAGTGAATTTTTTCTCCGCTTTTGTCTCAATTCGGACATGGCGCCATTAATCTTGTGTCGTCTTGTTCCTACAAGTGTAATACTTTTCTCTGGTCTTTTATTGAATGTTCTTTGTTATCACTAGTTTTACCCTTGTGCTTATCATCTCATTTTGAGATAATCCTATATTGAGATAATCTTATATCTTTTTTTTTATATATCTTGTTATGGTTTCCACTTCGTCTGTTATATAGACGTTACCTCAGTTACCTTCCTCTCCTATGTCATTTGCATATCTCATATACTCGTATTTTATTTACACATCAATCATTTACAGATATCTTATCTACATATTGTATGTCATGTCATATATGCATATGTCATATGTGCCTATCTTATATATCATTTATACATATTTTGTCACATATATATATATATATATATATATATATATATATATATATATATATATATATATATATATATATATATATATATATCCCTCACCCCCCTAAGAGAACTCTTACATGATTGTAGCCCCCCATCCCCCACGCGCCTAATCATCACCTCGTCATTGACAGAGTAGTTACGTTGTTAGGGTAATTATGTTCTTTAAACTACATATTCGCGCCATTCCCAGACCCTGGGCCGCCCAGCAGCCAGTCATCTGTTGTGGCCACATGAGCCACACTTACCCCACAGCACGTGGGTGGTGGGCGTGGTGATTTACACAGTGGCCAGGCAGAGCGGTGATTTACAGGCGCGCCACATGGGGGTCCACTCTCTCTCTCTCTCTCTCTCTCTCTCTCTCTCTCTCTCTCTCTCTCTCTCTCTCTCTCTCTCTCTCTCTCTCTCTCCGGTGGCGCCTAGGCCGGGGTGGAGGGGGAGGGGGAGTTGGTTCCTGTAACTACCACGATTCTTGGTAATGGCTTGTTTGGGTTAGGTCAGGTCCGACCTGGTTGTTCAGTTAGGAAATGCTGTTTTTCCTTTGTTTTTTTTTCCATTGTGTGTGTGTGTGTGTGTGTGTGTGTGTGACACGGCTTCCCTCCCCGGCAGTCTCACGCCGGTGCAGATGTCGGCTACAGCAGGAGTCGGCCTCCCCAGCGCGCGCCCCTTGCCGCCCAGGGGGTTCCAATTTCATTTGTCAGGAAGATAAATTTTGCCTCGAAGACCGAGCGTTTGTGTGTGTGTGTGTGTGTCCGGCCAAGGCTGCATGACAACTAGGGTGTCGTGGGGAGAGAGAGAGAGAGAGAGAGAGAGCTACAACGCCACACGGGGTGGGTGGTGGTGAAGGGTTGGAGTTTGACGTTGAAATATTCATTGCGTCCCATTATGAGAGGAAGCTGTATAAGGGACGAGACAGAGAGAGAGGGTGAGAGAGAGAGAGAGAGAGAGAGAGAGAGAGAGAGAGAGAGAGAGAGAGTTCGTGAGCGTTGGGAGGGGCAAATGACAAGGTGAAAAGGCGGTTCACAGAGACAAGGGAGGGCAAAGCAAGTAAGCTGCCAGAAGCCACGGCTGTTCTGCATGTTATTGATGGTCACAAACCCTTGTGTTGTGAGGGGTGAGGAGGGCGTGGGAGCTTAGCGCCGCCACACAGCCTCTCCCGAGGCAGCTGCCGTCCTGGGCGTGGGGATAAAGACCGTAGCAGATCTTTGTGGCAGCGTTTGACTGAAGCTGGTGCGGCGAGGGAGGACTGGTGGCCACTGCTGTTCTCCAGGCGGGGAAATGGTTCCGGTCGTATGTCGTGAGGACATGGAGAGGTCGGGGAAGAGGTGTCCTCCAAAGATGCCCAGGGAGAAGGAGGGACGGCGCGGAAGTGGAGGCGAAGGGACAGATATATTGGTAGTTTTTAGGAGAGTCAGGCAATAGAAGACCTGGGAGTCTTTAGAGGTTGTTATTTGCTGGTAGAGAGTAATGGTATCCTAAATTCCTAATCTGTGCAGACGCAGACAGGATAGCAAAGCAGTAGGAGGGGAGGAAGTCATAATGACACAGACATCGACGAGACGAGAAGAGGGTTGCGTGTATGATGCTGGCTGGCGAGGGAAGGCCCCGCTCCTAGGCGGACGCTTCGACTGCTAAACGCGCGGCAATATACAACGAGGACAAGTGGCTCTACGGAGCGTTGCATACACGAGTGGGAAAAGTGCCGCAGGTGTTGGGAGCTGCCAGGCGCTGCCCTTGAAGAACACGCACGACCGACCCAGCTGTAGTTATTGGCTCTTGGGAGAGACAGAGTCATCTGTGAGGGAGATTGGCTCCTTGGAAGGAGTATGAAACCGCCGAGATGGATGGTACACGTTCCTGGTACACTAGAACTACCCAGGAGGGAAATTGGGCTCCTTGAAGGACGTATTAACCTACTCAGACGGATGGTACATGTCGCAGGTGCGCCAGGAACCATCTGGGTGTAAGATGGGCTCTGGGGGAGGTATGAGCCAGCTGAGACGGACGGTACGTGTACCCGGTACGCCAGAATCTTGAGCTCCACCCTGACGGGTCTGGCCAGAACACACCAGAGCCAAGTGGGAAGGTGACACCAGTGTTCGCCCGGGAACTACTGGCGCTGGGAGTCGTATGAACCAGTTCTAAAGGGGGCTTCATGTCATGTAAAGTCACATCCGTGTGTGAGGGAGGTACCGGCTGTGTACCGCGTCAGGTTGGCTCAGGAGGGGAACAACTGGCTGAAGGCTGAGTGGTAGGTTGGCGGAGGGCGAGGAGGAGTGTCCGTCTCTAGTATATTGTAGAGGGAGACTGCCAAGGGAGGTACAAACACGAGCTCCGAAGTATATTTTCCGCGTCAGCTGTGGCGAATCACTGTTTATGGGACGTCGGGGCCGGTTGCGACGGAAAGGCACCGACGTCGAGTGGGTGGACGTGTTTAGCCGTCTGAGAGGAGACAGTGAGACTCCGAGAGGTACAGTGTCCGCTGGGGGGAGGGAGAGATAAGAATACACCTGAAGCTCATACATGTCGTAGAGTCATCAGGATGCCCTTGGGAGGGTGTGTGGGAGGGAAGGGCAGGCAGGCAGGCTTCTCGAACCCGCCTGGCAGAAGCGACCACGAGGGTAACGTCGCAGCTGTGTGACAGGTGGTCAGGCCATCGTTGTAACGCTGTAGAGGAAGGTCGTCAGCGTAACGTTGGAGTGAAGAAAGGGGATCATATTCTCTCTCTCTCTCTCTCTCTCTCTCTCTCTCTCTCTCTCTCTCTCTCTCTCTCTCTCTCTCTCTCCGCCGGTCAGTAAGGGTCACAGTACACATGTGTTGTTGTGGCACTGCCACTCCGTGTCAAGGTAACTCTATTAAAGCAGACGGTATGAGTGGGGCAGACGGCCGAGAGAGAGAGAGAGAGAGAGAGAGAGAGAGAGAGAGAGAGAGAGAGAGAGAGAGAGAGAGAGAGAGAGGAACACAAAGGCTCATCCCTAACACATTCACAAGCATTTACGTTCATAGAGGGGAGTCGGGGATAAGATGTGGCCGAATGTTTATCTTTATCTTGTCCTTATTTTTTCGCCGGCCATGTTTGTGTGACCCAGAGACCGGCTTGTGGGGGTTGCTCACCCATGACCCCTCCTCCTGACCTGACCCCTCCCTCCCTCCCTCAACCCCAGCTGTATTGTTGGGGATGGTGGAGGTAGCGGTTGTGCTCATGTTGGAGGTGGTGATACCCGTGTGGTGACTGAGGTTGTGGTTTATATTACGAGTGGGTTTGCTGGTGGTGATGGAGGGGAATGGGTTGCACTACTAGTGGTGGTGGTGGTGATGGCGTTGGTGGTGGTTGTATTAGTGTTGGTGCCGGGTGTTGGTGGTGGCGATGAGGGAGGAGAGGCTGCAGATACAAGCGCTATAAAGGGGATGGGTCCAGGCTTACAGCACGCGCTTACCTGGCCCACCCCGGGCCCACCCTGGCCCACCCCAGCGACCTAGACTTCACCCTCCCCACTCCCATCTCCCCCCCCCCCCAACACACACACTGTGGGACGCCAGCCCACCTCGGCCCACCCTGGGCCTACCCCAGCCCACTCCGGCCCACTAAACCCACCCAGACCTTCATCACTCCCTTACGTACGTACACACACCAAGACAAACCTTTGCCTCTCCTCTGTCACCCCAAGCACCAGCGTCACTGTGACGCTCGTACTTGGCAGACATAGTGTGTGTGTCACGCCGTCACACATCGCCAGGAATGACATGTCACAGCTGCCTATTATGCTACGACGAACCACGTCACACCACAGCGTCACACGGCAAGATGGAGGCGTCACGCCAGCGAATACCGACTACGGGAGCGGTGTGACGGTGACACAAGTGTCGGGGAGGAAGGGGAAGGAGCCAGCGGCGGCACAAGCACCCTCCTTGGTGGGGGGGACGCACTTACAAATTACTGCCTCAAGTGTTGTACTCTCTCTCTCTCTCTCTCTCTCTCTCTCTCTCTCTCTCTCTCTCTCTCTCTCTCTCTCTCTCTCTCTCTCTCTATCTCTTTACGACCAGGGCGCAGCTCGCTTTTACGGCTTTACCTCCCTCATCCTTCCTCCATCCCACATTCATCATCCCTCCCATCCGTCCCATCTATGAGAAGGTGACGTAGATTTCACTCAGAGGCGAGGCGGCTGATTACTGTACTGTACACAGAGGAGCTGGGCTGGGGTGAGGAGGGTCGGGGGTAGCAAAGGAGGACCTCGAGGCCTGAGGGGCGACCTGAGGGCCTGGAGGAGGAGGAGGAGGAGGAGGTGTGTGTAAATTACGAGGAACAGGAACTGGAAAATAGTTTGTGGTGTTGTGGATACGTAGGGAGATCCTGAGAGGATATATATATATATATATATATATATATATATATATATATATATATATATATATATATATATATATATATATATTTTTTTTTTTTTTTTTTTTTTTTTTTCATACTATTCGCCATTTCCCGCGATAGCGAGGTAGCGTTAAGAACAGAGGACTGGGCCTTTGAGGGAATACCCTCACCTGGCCCCCTTCTCTGTTCCATCTTTTGGAAAATTAAAAAAAAAAAAAAAAAAAAAAAAACGAGAGGGGAGGATTTCCAGCCCCCCGCTCCCTTCCCTTTTAGTCGCCTTCTACGACACGCAGGGAATACGTGGGAAGTATTCTTTCTCCCCTATCCCCAGGGATAATATATATATATATATATATATATATATATATATATATATATATACATACATATATACATATATATATATACATACATATATATATATATACATCCATTGACAGCACGTCGACCCTGGTATACCACATCATTCAAATTCACTCCATTCCTTGCATGTCTTTCACCCTTCTGTACATTCAGGCCCTCGATCGCTCAAAATCTTTTTCACTCCATCCTCCCACCTCCAATTTGGTCTGCTTCTCATATATATATATATATATATATATATTACAGTACAGCTTTAAGCTACTAAAGTTGGAAGTTGCATAATAGCTGTAAACCGGAGAGAGAGAGAGAGAGAGAGAGAGAGAGAGAGAGAGAGAGAGAGAGAGAGAGAGAGAGAGAGAGAGGCATGAAGCATGATGGACGCTCGAGATTAACGACATCAAGATAAAGGCAGACACGGAGACGGGCGAGGGGATAGGAGGGAATGGGTTAGTGAGTTGGGGGGGGGACAGATTGTTCTGATCTGTCTCTCTGTCCTCTTGACAGTTGACAGTCACTTGACGGGACGACCCTTGACAGACGGAAGCGAGCGGGGGAAACCACCGGAGGAAGGAAGGGCATGGGACGGGGGCATGATAACGGGGGAATATAGATAAGCTGGGAGGAGATGAGGGCTTGTGGTGGCCCAGGATGTAGCGTAGGTAGGAAGTGTGGGAGGAACGTGTGACACACAGGTGATAAGGATAAGTGGACGTGACATGATGTTATCAGTAGATATCAGGAGATGTAGAACACATACAATGTGGAGAAATGATAGAAATAAAATGAGGAGAAAACAGAAAGATCACTAGTGAAATAGACGATACAGACGGTAAAAAAAAAAAAGATATACTTGAATGGATTTCTTGCACACTGTGTCAGAGAATTAATCCTTGATACACATGAGGCTAAGTACGGCAAGAGACATGTAGCTAGTGTCTTATGTATGCCGGGTATTGTGTGGTCTTTTCGTCATAACCCGGAGATAAGAGATGCGGTGTATTGCTTGCTGAAGCAACCTGGTGAGATAAGGATATTCCAGCCTGCATTGGAAAGAGCAGCTCGTCTAGCCTTATTAAGAAATACCAGGGTGTGTGTGTGTGTGTCTGTGTGTGTCTGTGTGTGTGTGTGTGTGTTGTGTGTGTGTGTGTGTGTGTGAGTGAGTGCGTGTGTGCGTGTGTGTGTGTGTGCTCCTTTCGGACTGACTACGTATGTTTATTGTATTTTCTGCAGTAATAAATGTCGGTTATTACACTGCCCCGATGTCGCATTTGTATGTTTATTGTTTTAGGTTTACAGTGTCCTTGTATTAAGTATGTCATCTTTCACGTGGAATCTTTGGTATTGTGAGTATGTTGTGGTGGCTCAGATGGCGAGTGTGTCTCTCTCAAATGCATACCATTCCTGTAACACATTATTTTACTTCCCTAAAGAGAGTCTTAACGTATTTGAAAAGGTTTATATCAAATTTCCCCCGAGTCCTTAAACCCTTCCTTGATTAATTTTGCTGCACAAAGGGACACAGAATCAAGAAAGGAAACTGTGGGATATTTTTTTATGTAGATGTAGGTTAGGAATTGTGTGTGTGTGTGTGTGTGTGTGTGTGTGTGTGTGTGTGTGTACAGCCGCTGCAGTGGTGTTCACCCACGGAACGGTTTTCTGAGCTTACTTTCCCCATATATATATATATATATATATATATATATATATATATATATATATATATATATATATATATATATTCTTTCTTTTCTTTTAAACTATTCGCTATTTCCCGCGTTAGCGAGGTAGCGCTAAGAACAGAGGACTGGGCCTTTGTGGAATATCCTCACCTGGCCCCCCTCTGTTCCTTCTTTTGAAAAAAAAAAAAAAAAAAAGAGCTTGATGTTGTGTGCTTTGCAATTTAGTATAACCTCTTGGCTCTGCGAATATTTTTCAATCGTTCAGAACAACTTTTGATCGTCCGAATAATTAGTAACAAGGACATAATGTCGTAGTGGCATTACCAATGGATTATTTTCATCCGGTAATTCCCAGTGTACATTGTTACTAGGCGTGGCTGTGGGCGTGGTCAAGGTATGGTTGTAGGCGTGGCTTGCACACGGCTGAGTTTGTCTATATTGTTAATGAAGCCAAATTACTTAATGGTATGGAAGTATTAAGTGGAATTAAGTTATTTTACCTTACTTAAAGACAATTACTCTTTTCTTCGCGAATAGCTGTATGAGCACGTTTAGATGACCTTACATGTATGGCCATGTATGAACGGACATACGTATTCATTAGCGTATATATATATATATATATATATATATATATATATATATATATATATATATATATATATATATATATATATATATGAATATATATATATATATATATATATATATATATATATATATATATATATATATATATATATATATATATATGTGTGTGTGTGTGTGTGTGTGTGTGTGTGTGTGTGTTTGGACATGTATATATATGGCTCTTTTTATGGTCACGTGGGAGTGTGTTTATGTGACCCATGTATATGGTCATGTATTCCTATGAGTCCACGGGGAAAATGAAACACGATAAGTTCCCAAATGCACTTTCATGTAATAATCACATCATCAGGGGAGACACAAGAGGGAAATAAAAGTCAGTTGTTATACATCGAAGAAACGAAGCTAGGACGCCATTTGGTAAACATGTGATCCTTTCCAACATGGTCATGTATGTTGATCGTTGGACTGATACATAGATGGAACTGTAAACAGATAGCTGGACTAATAAAGGATAAGATGAATGAGTAGATAGATGGATATATAGATACGTACTTAGATAAATAGATAGACGGAGAGATAAGATGAATATAAAGATGGTTAGAGGTTTACAGTTTATTTTTCCAGCAGCCTTGTGATTGGAGGTTAACGCGACCTAGACGGAGCCGCTTGGGAGGGACTGACTGATTAGCTCATCCCTCCCTGAGGAATGGCTGATTGGCCCATCACCTCCTGGCTGATCACCGCTCGAAGATGGTTGATTGGCTGATTACAACCCCTCCCCCCTTCCCTTCCCCCCGAGGGATTGTTGTCAGAGTGGCTAATCGACTCCTAGGGATTGGTACATGAGCTGACTGGCTATTCGCCTTTTAGGGATTAGCTGATAGCTTCCAAGAGATGGCTGACTGGCCTCAAATCACAATGGGCATCAAGTGATTGGACAGTCGCTCTTTGGCAGTCGGATGACTGGCTGATCTTATTCTGGAGCGCACGATGATAGTACATCACACCATTTGGATGCTTAGCCAATCATTTTCCTTGTGGATTGGTCCACTTAGCTTTATCAAAAGCTCTTGACACACACATGATAACTGCCCTTCGATCTGACCCTTATAACTTTAACGGAAAGATATACATTAAGTTGAATTTGTACATAACTTAAGCTCAATACATACTGAGTGTGTGATTTGCAGCGAGAGTGCGTGATACGTATCATAAGAGTGTGAGGGAAACACGCACATGAATGAAGATGTTTGCTGTATGTATTTAGCCGTATTACCACAAGTGTGCATTCGTTGTATACTTCAGCTGAATTCCGATGTGGAAGAATTAAACTTGAGTGTGGCGTGAATGTGAGCTTTAGACGTTACTACTGCCACCATGTAGAGTCTGTTATATATTAAAGTGCATGTTGAGTGCGTGTGTTGAGTGTGTGTGTGTGTTGAATTTATATGCTGAGCGTATGAACTTCCGCGCAAGGTTTAGTGAGTACATTAACTCGTACGTCGAGTGTGTGTGTGTGTGTTGTGTGTGTGTGTGTGTGTGTGTGTGTGTGTGTGTGTGTGTGTGTGTGTGTGTACACAGTGATACCGTACAGAGCGTTGACACTAACCTGAGTGCGTTATCATTCCAGTTTTAGTGAGTGTTGAGTGCGTGCGCGTACCTCGTTACACTCACCAGACGTCTTCGCTCCTCTCTCTCGTCTGGCTTAACTTTTGCCAAATTGAATTAAAAGTCTGGGTCTGAACCCGTGCCCCTGGCGAGGCTGGGTGCCGCAGATGCTCTTAGTCCAGCCTTGCTTTAGTTACAGTCCTCCCTTGGTCTACTTCAGCCTTCATGTTGCATCAGTAAAATCTTTTCAGACGAGGGAGGAAATCCATCACACACACACACACACACATACACACACACACACACACACACACACACACACACACACGCACAGGTCGGGATGAGCACCGTCAGGAGAACCTGGCTCTCTTGACATCGTGATGGCCGTGAAACACGGGGAGATAATGGCCGGTGGATGGCAGAAAAATATTGTTTACCGCGCGTGTTGTGGGTCAGGATGCTGGGGGACAGACATGTGTGGGGAGGGAATGGGAGAAAGAGGGAGGGGGGATTGTAGTGGGAGCGGGCGGGTGGAATGTTGGAGGGAGAGTCAAGTAAGGGTGAGGGTAGGGGCAGCATGAAGAGGATTCCAAGAAAATTACTGTCCCGGGAGAGCGGAGGAGCAGGTGAGGGAGGGAGGGAGGGTCAGAGTCAAGGGAAGGGTGTGGACGTGAGAGGCTGGAGGAGGGTCACGAGGTCCTCCTCCAGCGATGAGAGAGTAGGCAGGGGTGGGGATGGTAGGGGACCTGGTTGCTGGAGTCTGAGGTGCAAGGGTGAGGATCAGGGGGCACTGGAGGATGAGGGTTCTGGAGGGTGAGGATTGGGTTACTGGAGGATGAGGGTGCTGGAGGTCGAGGACGAGCATACTGGAGGATCAGAGCACTGGAGGCCCTACACACTAGCCCCCTTCCCTCCGGGCTCTTCCTTGCCCCTACACAGTGTCCGGCCGCTTTCATAACCTTCCCCAGCAGTGTATATTCCTCCCCAACAGTTTATCCTTCTCTCTAACAGTCAGTACTCCTCCCTGGCAGTTTGTATTCCTCCCCAGCACCTGAAACTCTGCGTCATCCCACGTTTTTTTTTTATAATCTCCCTATCCCACAACATCCTCACCAAGAGTCCAGACCCTATCCCCAGTCTTCTTCTGGACTGTCCCACTCTCTACCCCCTCCCCCATCGAGTCACCTTTCCCCCAGCTCCCCACCCTACTCCCCCACTCCCCCAGCTCGCAATATCTGGCAAAAAAAAGAGAGAAAAAACGCCCTTCGTTTCTTGTAACCCTTTGATGCCTGGTGGGCTGTATTGCTCTTGTAACTTCCGTCAGACCCTTCTGACTGGGCCTTTCTGCTTGTTTCTCTGTTGTGTCTGCTGGCTGAACTGTTGTGTCTGCTGGCTGGACTGTTGTGTCTGCTGGCTGGACTGTTGTGTCTGCTGGCTGGACTGTTGTGTCTGCTGGCTGGTCTGTTGTGTCTGCTGGCTGAACTGTTGTGTCTGCTGGCTGGTCTGTTGTGTCTGCTGGCTGGACTGTTGTGTCTGCTGGCTGGACTGTTGTGTCTGCTGGCTGGTTTGTTGTGTCTGCTGACTGGTCTGTTGTGTCTGCTGGCTGGTCTGTTGTGTCTGCTGGCTGGTCTGTTGTGTCTGCTGGCTGGACTGTTGTGTCTGCTGGCTGGACTGTTGTGTCTGCTGGCTGGTTTGTTGTGTCTGCTGACTGGTCTGTTGTGTCTGCTGGCTGGTCTGTTGTGTCTGCTGGCTGGTCTGTTGTGTCTGCTGACTGGACTGCTCTGTGAATAGGAAGACAATTTCTTTTTCATATTCGTTGCGGATAACAGTAAACTGAAGGTGTATTAGTTACTTAAGAAGCTGTAAATGCTGGCGATGATGTCTCATTGGGTCCGGGTCAAGCAAGCGAGATTGGCTAGTCCAGAGCTGAACTGATCGAGATTGGCAAGTCAGAGCTGGACTGATTAACTTCAGACTGGCAAAGGACGTGATGGACTGGACGGAGGACTGATTAGATATTCCCGGTGGTGACGTCTGACGATTGGCTGAGCTTTTTTTTATGACCCCACTGTAGCGTACCCGGATGAAGACGACTCTTTCAAGTGAGACTTTGAAAATATGAGAAGAGGTTTTATACGACCACGACTGTAGTGTGTCTCCTGATGTATATATACTCCTGCATATTGATATGAGAGAGAGAGAGAGAGAGAGAGAGAGAGAGAGAGAGAGAGAGAGAGAGAGAGAGAGAGAGTATTAAAAGTAAAGATATGGAACATGTCGTGTTGTGTTTCGGGAGAGGGAGGCTCGTGGTTTAGGTTATAATGTCCTCCTGAAAAACATCTTTCATGGAAATTCAATCATATAAGCAGTTAATACATGAGGGAATTACAGGCGCTAATGAATGTTTGGGGTGGCAGTAGGTTAGCATTAAGAAAGAGATAGATAAGAAGAGATCTACGCGAAATCACTGGCAGGGAGATGTACAGATAGACAGATAAGGAAAGGAAAATAGGAATACTACATGATCCTGTGATAGGAAATTAGGACTGAGAGAGGGAAAGGTGGTTTTTGGGATGGGAATTTAGGAAGGAGAGAGAAAGGTGTGCAGCTGTCACTGAGATATGTGTATCTGTGGTGGAAGTGGAAGTATTGTGGTGGGGAACATATTATCTCAAGCTTCGCTGGCTGAGTTAGACGCTAGGTAAAAAAGGTCGTCTCTCAGCCATGTCTCTCTCTCTCACACACACACACACACGCGTGGACGACCTGAGAATAAGACTGTAGGTATAAAGCCCTCAAGGCATGAGTGTAGATAAAGAAATAAATGATTGTACACGCAACATCATGACAGAGTGCCAGGTAAAGCAGACAATGAGATGATTGCATGGAAAACCTGATGATGACCACAAATTCATAGGTGAAGAATATAGTGAAATAGTAGGATGTAGTCAGAGTTCGAAACTGGTCAGCATTAATGATTAGATAAATGAAATATGTAAACGAGAAGTTCATTATTAAATTCATAATCGGTTAATACTAAAGCACATTATCTGAGGACTGGAATGCAGTAGTGTTAGCAACAAGGGTTCATTCTTTTATCTCCAGGATTCATATATGATGAGTGAATATAGAAAGTGAGGAAGGCAGAGCACTCCACTCTAAGGTATGTGACAGGATTGCTGGACTAACTGTATTACGATGAAGGAAATTGGGCTTTCTTCTTGCCCCCGGCTAAATTGGATCCATTGTCGCATAAATTGGTTGAAAGGTAGAGTTCTTGGCTTGGACTCTGGTGTGATGAGGGAGGATATCGTCTCATGAGGGGTTAGATGACTCACTAAATATGACGGTACGACCCTTGAGCACGATGGTACGACCCTTGAGCAGGACGGTACGACCCTCGAACACGACGGTCCGACCCACTGGTGGGATGGCCTGGCCTGGGACTTGACACCGCAAGAATCAGGTCAGAGGCCAGACATTTAACATAAGGGTCGTATCGTCGTATTCAAGGATCGTACTGTCGTACTCAAGGGTTGTGCCGTCGTGCTCAAGGGTCGTACAGTCGTGCTCAAAGGTCGTACAGTCGTGCTCATAACCTTCAAGTTTTAAAGTTCCTAACTTTTGAACCATTTGAACATCGATACCATAAGTTCGGATAAATCATTAACCGGCTTGTTTGGGTACAAGAGTCTTTTACGTCCGGATTAATGGTCCCTCGTTGTCGGATAATTGATTCATGTCCGTTGGAGAATCATCAACGTCCGGATAATTTTGGTTTTTGTGTCTCTTGATTGGCTCTTTGTCGGGCAAATTTTCGGACGGTTTCGCTCAGGTTTCGTTGTGTCTGTTGACACGTAATTGGTGCTTTTGATGAGTGTTCTCCACTGAAATAATTGGTTCAACAGAGGCTGCACTTCCTCGTGTTCTGGTAATTGGTTTACGGCTGTTAAATTGGGTTATATTTCTCAAGGAAAAGACATTTCAGTAACTAATAACGAACACCGCAGATATATATATATATATATATATATATATATATATATATATATATATATATATATATATATATATATATATATGTGTGTGTGTGTGTGTGTGTGTGTGTGTGTGTGTGTGTGTGTGTGTGTGTATTTTTTCACGTATCAATTATTGTTATTGTATCTACTCTTTAATCATATGTTTTCTGTTTATTCATTTTCAAAGAAAGCTCTAACGCGCGAGAGAAAACGGACGATGGAGGCCGGATATTAAGACCTCCTGCGGCCATGCCACACTTCGGATAAAACAACCTCGTACGTCCGGATATTAAACCTTCCTGCTTTTCTCATACTTCGGGTAAACTGTCCTTTGATCCTGAGACATACGGAGTATTTGTAGCTGAGCTCGCATGAGGGAAGCTTGGCTGATATATTGCGAATATATATATATATATATATATATATATATATATATATATATATATATATATATATATATATATATATATATATATATATTCTCATGCCAGCACTGAATCCTTTCTCTTTGAGGTTCATTATTTTTTAGAGTCGTTACCTCACATCTTTTATCTTTTCCAATGTTAATTTGAACTACTTTGCATAATCTGGGGCCGTCAATTACCGAACGTATTCCAGATGAAGTGTGTCTGAGTTAACAAGGAGATTCGTGAGTACCAGCGTGGGTTTGAACGATAAGATTTCTAACAGTGAGTCGTTGCCTTATATAGCTGATACCTTTACAGTGTTCAGTTTGTTCATTAAACCCCTTGAACACGAGGGCACGACCCTTGAATACGACGGCACAACCCTTGAATACGACGGCACGACCCTTGAGCACGACGGCACGACCCTTGAACGCGACGGCACGACCCTTGAACGCAACGGCACGACCCTTGCGCACGTTGGCACGTGCTAAGAGCTAAGTTCGAACCACCATCATACCCAAGGATCGAACCGTCGTCTTCAAGGGTCGCGCGACGTGCTGAAGAGTTCCCTGGCATGACACTGGGAGCTAATTTGGTTATGGTAATGATGCAAACTGAACACAACAGCGACCAGTGGTACTCCAAATGTTACAACTGATCATTATAACTTTTCCGCCATTCAGTGATTATGATAGACTTATTCGCTCTATCGCCAAACTGAGTTATTTGCATGAGTAGAGAGACTATTCGACCTTCGCCTGCGTAATAACCTCTCATGCTTGATTTTATCGTTAGATTTCTGATAATCAGAAGTCACGAAAGACATGTGAGGGGTTTCGTATGTGAGAAGCGAATGGGATAGATGGGAAGAGAACTCAGAGAAGGATGGAAAACAAGAAAGAGGTATAGACGGAAAAAACAGCTATTGGAAATGTGAGTAGAATAGAAGGAGGGAATAGAGAGATGAGTAAATACGGATAAGAGTTGGATGCAAAGAGGGGGGGAAAGGGAAGGGAATTAGACATGTTGGTAGAGTTGGCAGGTTTGTAAGAGAGAGAGAGAGAAAAAAAAAAAGGCGAGAGGATGGGGGAAGGGAAGAAGTGAGGGAGATATAAACGAAAGAAGAAGGAAGAGCAGAGGAGAGCGTTGTGTGTCTGGTGTTGCGTCTTGACTCGGCTTACCACTGGAAGCTGAGGGTAGCTGACGTCTCTCCCTCCCGTCTGTGTGTGTGTCTGTCTCTCTGTCTAGCGGACGGCGCAGCCCCGCCAGGGCCAAGCCGACACCGTGGACAGGGAGCTGCGCCGTCTGACAGGGAGCAACACGGCGGCTACCCAGGGTGGGATGCCGAGTCACGTTCTAGTAAGGGAGGTGCGAGATCACCCGAGATCCCGTGAGACTCTGGGTAGACACAATCCTCCGTTGTCATAATCGAAGTCTCGCTCACGGAATTTTCGCTCAACGTTGGCGGTAAAAAGTTACTCCCACCTGTTTAGCGAAAATGTTGTCGAACGATGGTTATACATAGATGCAGTCCTCCGAGCTTCTTTAAATTTCAGTTTCCTTCAAGATGATCTTTGTGTTAACGTTATTGGAGGCGACAAACGTGTCTTGTAGGAGGTTTGGGAGGCTCCAGCACACGGAGGAAAGTCCTCATCCAGGCCAAGCCTTAAGTCTCTCATGAAGAGAGGGTCAAAGAGATTATAGAAGTAGGAAGAGGAATATATATATATATATATATATATATATATATATATATATAGAGAGAGAGAGAGAGAGAGAGAGAGAGAGAGAGAGAGAGAGAGAGAGAGAGAGAGAGAGAGAGAGAGAGAGAGCTATGAAATTCACTGAACTGATGGCAGTATTCGCGTCTGTTTATGTAATTTTTTTGTGTGTGTCTTTTTGTCTGTCTGTATATGTGTGTATATATATGAACATGTGTGAGTGTGTTTGTTTATGTTATTGTCAATTACGTTCATGTGTTTGCGTGCTGGCAGTTCTGCACTCGTGAGTCCCCTGCATGTTATCCATGTTTTCGGTCATGTATGTTTTTTTAGATTGTGACTACTCTCGTCAAATTAACTTCATCCTCTCGGCCTAGTTCGTTCCATCAGTCCAGAACACAGTCGCTGAAGCAGATGCTTCCACGCGTCCCTGCGTCCTGTTGTCTTACAGTTGCGTCGTCTCATTCCAGACGTTCTTCTGTTCTGCGTGGAGGCAGATCGTGAGTGCTCCCCTTCTTCCCTTTGTAGCCCATTCCACTCATGCCTGGCACCATTCTTGTTACATTCCTCTGGACCGTTTCCAGCGGTTTTATGTGCCTGCTTCATTGTGTGTGTGTGTGTGTGTGTGTGTGTGTGTGTGTGTGTGTGTGGCTAGGATCCCCTCCCTGGGCCGCGTCACTGCAGGAACCCCTCCACTGCAGGATTACCTGCCTGCCAATACCAAAGGACATTCTGCCGCAAATTTACGAACACCCTACGCCACCCTACCCCTCCCCTCCCCCCCTCCCCCCCTCCCCGTCCTCCTACTCCCTGTCCTGCCAGCGACTCTCCCACCCTACCCTCCCTTCTCTTCCATTCCAGTCCCCCTTCCCACGCGCCTTTCCCCATCCCAGCCTGAGATTGTGTCATGTCTCCGGCGCCGTACAAGTTCAGGAAGATATTCCACTTCCGTAGCGAGTCGGTCAGGCTGAAGTGCGAAACTCTGTAGAGTTTAGTACACACATGTATTTGGAGTCCCCAGTGCCCTTAGAAAGTTTGGTCATTGTAGGAGTGTCCTGGTATGGCTTGGGTGCGTGAAGTATGTGTGTGTGTGTGTGTGTGTGTGTGTGTGTGTGTGTGTGTGTGTGTGTGTTGGTAGGGGAGTGTGTTAGTCCGGATTACTTCGAGGGTGTACATGTTGGGGAGGGAGTTTAATGGCGGGGTTAGCGGATGGGGAGTTTGTTTTCTTGGGGGGGGAGGTGAGTTGGGGAGTGTGTGCGATGATTGCGTGACGATAAGGACAGCTCCACTGGTGGGGAGGGTGTGTGGGGAGGGTGTGTGGGGAGGGTGTGGTGAGAGAGGAAATATTTGCTTGGAATATATGCATGTGCGTGTTGGCAGGGGCGAATTATATGTGAGTGAGGGATAGATTTTCAAAGGGTGTGTTAGAGAGGTTCGTGTTGAAGGGGTGTGTTGGAGAGTGCGTGTTGAAGGGGTGTGTTGGAGAGTGCGAGTCGAAGGGGGTGTGAGTTAAAGGGTTGTGTTGGTGGGGTACATGTTAAAGGAGTGTGTTGGAGGTGCGTGTGTGTTGAAGGGGCTCATGTTAAAGGGGGAGTGTTGGAGAGGTGCGTTTGCAGAGGTGCGTAATATGAGCTTAAATATGTTGTGGAATATGACAATAAAGAGAGTAAATCGTTGTTGGAGTGGACGGATAATATATATATATATATATATATATATATATATATATATATATATATATATATATATATATATATATATATATATATATATATACATTTGCTGATAACCACAAGAAAAATGAGGAAAAGGAAACACACGACATGTTCGCCATATCTCCATCCCTCTTACTTCCTTCCTCCCTCCTCCTATCCACTCCATATCTCCCTCTGACCTTCCATCTCACCTCTTACTTCTTTTTCTCCCTTTCCGGCTCTTATCTGTCTTTCCGGGCCTCATCTTCCTTTGTCCACCCATCCACCCACACTCCCTCCTTCTCCCGGCCTTTACCCTGCCACCACTAACCCTCCCTGTTTCCCACCCCCCAGACTCCCTTCTCGTGCCTCCCTTCCTCTTACCAGCCCACACCCTCCCTTCCTCTTACACGCCCACACCCTCCCTTCCTCTCACCCGCCCACACCCTCCCTTCCTCTTACCCACCCGCACCCTCCCTTCCTCTTACCCGCCCACACCCTCCCTTCCTCTTACACGCCCACACCCTCCCTTCTTCTTGCCCATGAGAGGATAAGAGGAGCAGACGAGGAGACATTAGTGTTAATGGCCGTGACGAGAGTTGGATGACCCTCCTGCCATCCCCCCCCCCCACTCCCCTCATCCTCGTTATATATGCTATAGTAACTGGCCTTTTCGATCTCTTAGACCATCCTCCTCCTATATCACCTGGGCTATGCTAAGATGACTCGGCCTCTTCATTTCCTATATCATTAGTCTGCATCATCTGTCTGGTAACACAGTAACTGGCCTCCTTTTACATCTTATATTACACTCCTATATGACTTGGGTTACGCTATAGTAGCAGGTCTACTATATGTCTCTCTCTCTCTCTCTCTCTCTCTCTCTCTCTCTCTCTCTCTCTCTCTCTCTCTCTCTCTCTCTCTCTCTCTCTCTCTTTATGTAGTCGCCCCCCCCCCCAGTTCTTTCTTCACTGTGTGACTCCCTTCATCCCTCTCCTTTTATCCCACCTCCCTCTTTATCGCCTCTTCCCTCAATTCCCCTCCTACCACCCACCCTGCCTCACGTCGCCGTCCACACACACACACCACCACACACCCTCACATTAATCAGTTACAACGCTTCTTTTGCTAGTGTGGCCTTGACAGGCTCCACAAGCACCAGGGGCTGTGGTGGTGGTGGTGGTGAGCAGACGGGCCCCTGACAGTCCCCAGTCCCGGGATGCGTCACTCACCTTCAGCGTACATCATCATCATTATCACCATCATCATCATCACCATCATCACCATCATCACCATCATCATCATCATCATCATCCACTTAAGCTGTCATCAAACATCTCATAAAGTCTCTCATTATGAGCTTAGAATGTCTGTCGTGTATTATATATATATATATATATATATATATATATATATATATATATATATATATATATATCCCTGGGGATAGGGGATTAAGAATACTTCCCACGTATTCCCTGCGTGTCGTAGAAGGCGACTAAAAGGGAAGGGAGCGGGGGGCTGGAAATCCTCCCCTCTCTTTTTTTTTTTTTTTTTTTTATTTTTTTTTTTTTTTTTTTTCAATTTTCCAAAAGAAGGAACAGAGGGGGCCAGGTGAGGATATCCCAAAAAAGGCCCAGTCCTCTGTTCTTAACGCTACCTCGCTAACGCGGGAAATGGCGAATAGTTTGAAAGAAAAGAAAAGATATATATATATATATATATATATATATATATATATATATATATATATATATATATATATATATATATATATATATATATATATAGATAGATAGATAGATAGATAGATAGATAGATAGATAGATAGAATGTAGAAAGGTAGAAATGAAGAGAATAGTAAAGTAAGTCCACAAGAGAGAGAGAGAGAGAGAGAGAGAGAGAGAGAGAGAGAGAGAGAGAGAGGAGGGATGGAGGGAGGTTTGCGTGGCGGCGACACCAAGGCTGCCCCCCCCCCCCACCCTCCTCCCCCCAACTGAGTTACTTAGCTAATGTGTAAACTTGTGTGTGTCTTAACTTCTCCACGATGGAATCCCACTCTATCCTGCACCCCTTTCCCACGAGCAGGTCTCCCCACGCGTTCCTGAGGCCGCGATGGCAAAGACTTAACTTACGTGGAGGATCACCCAAGTCCCCCTTGTCTGTGGTCTACTCGCATCATACTACTGAAGGAGGCAAGTAGAAAAGTTCCTCCTGGATGTATTGATACATTCACCTCCTAAGGGAGGCAGTGGATGTTATTTGCACCTATCGTGTTCCACCTTCCTCCTGAAGCAGGTCGTATAAGTTCTCCTCCTGGACGTAATGTTACGTCTGTATCCTGAAAGAGGTTGTAGGAAGTTACTGCTGCCTTGTGATGTTCCACCTTCCTCCTGAAGGAGGTAGTAGAGGTTCCTACAGACTGTGATGTGACATCTACCCCCTGGTGTAGATCGTAGGGGTACCACCAGTGAATGCCAGCTTCCACATTGCTGTCGCTTCCACATCCCCAACCACGGGCACCACAAAGAGGTCTCTAAATCCTCCTGTATCCTGCCCCTCCCGGAGGAGCCTCGGCGACGGAGTCGAAGTCAGACCTACTCTGGGAGAAGTAGGGAACACCACATCACACACGCAGAGAGCGAAGACTAGGGAAAGAATTTGTCGAGGAACAGGTTGATATTTACGGTCACCCGGAAGCAGCGACATGTTTTGAAGGAAGGGAATAAAACGTATTGTGGCGTTTAGTGAAGATTATTGGGCGGGAAGGCAGAAAGAAGTGATTGGAACAAAAAAGGGAGTTGGGAGACGTTGCTACTGAAGGGCAGGTGGAGAAATGATTGTCAAACGGACGAGAGGAAAAGGGGGGGAAATTTTTGTAATAAGATGTACAGACCAGGATAGAAATACAGAAGAAAGTCCAGTTAAGGAGAAATTTCGGAAGGGCAGAAAACAGGCAGTGAGGAGAATAACAGAGGTGCTTTAAGGGAGTCGTAGAATAATATGATGGCCTTGATTAGGGCATTCAGCTGCCCCTGCCGCCTTCACTGAGAAAAAAAAGAGAAAGCCAAAGTAGATTACTATAGAGATCACCATCAGACAGACATCATGAGGATGACCTGTCATTACCAGTGGTAATTAGCTGGACCTGTTGTACCAGTAGGGTTATCATCGTCATACACCTTTCATGACCCTGCCGGCAGCCGATAGGCCCGTAGGTGAGGTAACCCACGGAGCTGCCACAGGATTATCAGCGTTATGTTTCCCGTCATGACACTCCAGGGTTCATCATTATACTCCCCCTCTCTCCCCTCTCCTCATTTCCCACTCATCTCCCCCCCCCTCTCCTCTTCTTCTCCCTCTCCTCTTTTTCTCCCTCTTCCCCCTCTTCTCTCTCCTCCTCCTCCATCGTCACCACCACTTACTTCACCCTCATCTTCCTCTCTCGTTGCCCTCGACTTATGTCTCCTTCATCCGCTTACATGCCTCTTTCTCCAAACCCTCCCCCCCTCTCCTCCACCAGCCTTAAAACTGGGAGCATTCTCTCTCTCTCTCTCTCTCTCTCTCTCTCTCTCTCTCTCTCTCTCTCTCTCTCTCTCTCTCTCTCTCTCTCTCTCTCTTCCAGCTCGAGCAGATTTATTCAGGACAGAGGTCGACAGAGAGAGAGAGAGAGAGAGAGAGAGAGAGAGAGAGAGAGAGAGAGAGAGAGAGAGAGAGAGAGAGAGAGAGTTCTTAAGACCACACGTAGACCTAACTCCCACGAGCCCACCGCAGGAATAAGGAGGCGGGAGGAGGGGGCTGTGAGTGGAGAAGAGTTAACGTAAGACGCGGCTGTAAAACTGAGACCTGGTTGGCTGGGCAGCTCTCGCTCGAGTGGAAGTCGATGTAATGAGACTTCTTGAGAGGAGCAGCGACGGCCTGGATGCCTGGGAATAAACTAGATCCCCTCTTGGTTATAATGGACCCCTTGGTTGGATGGGGCCCGCGCCCCCCTCATCCGTAAGTTAGAGTAAACCCTTGGTTAGATGGGCCTCCTTTGCTGGCGAGGGTTGAACACACCACACCGCGGTTGGATGGACCGTCTTTGTTGGTTAGGGTGAAAAGACTCTCGCTTGGATGGGACTCCTTCGTTAAGGGCGGACCCTTAATTGGATAGACCTGCTTTTTGTTTGGTTAGAGTCGCCTTATGGTTAGAAGTACCTTCAGTGTCGGCTGAAGGAGTAGTGAGATCAGGTAAGGCTTCAGCACCCGTGTCTGTAGTCGATCACTCAGCCATCCTGGGAAGTGAACCTATCCTGAGGGAAGCTGTGGTAATTATCCCATCATCGTGCTTGTAATTAAGAGCCATTGTAACGTAGAGCGCCTTGGATGATGAAGTGAGCGGTAATTAAGGTAAACATTAGATAAAGTCAACGGAGCTAGGGGGGAAAAAAAATGAATCTCGGATATATTGCATGACGTTTAAAGTGAGTCAAGATGAATTTCAGTCGCAGGAAAAGTGAACGAAGATAAAAGTGAGCGTTGCGAAGACGAGCATCGCTTATAGTAAACTCTGGATGAAGTGCTCGGTGACACATGACACCTCGGATAAGGTGAACGTCCCGTATAAACACACCAGCAAGAGAGCAAAACATCTGGGGAAACCAGATCGGTGAAGGAGAAGCTAAAGGCAGTGCGTCAGGTAGACTCGGTCCCTTGCATCATGCAGGAAGCTATTTTTGACATCTTGCGTCAGGCGAGGACGCGCCGTTGTCACTTCTTGTTCCCCTCCCACGCTTCCCACCTCCCCCCCCCCCTCTCTTTCTCTCAACTACCACCCTCTAACGCACCTCCAGCACCCTCCTCCTGCTGTCTCCCTCTTTGTCTCCCTCTCTACCTCCATCTACCTTCTTCCCTGACTCCGCGCCTGAGAGGCTGCGGACCAGAATACATGGCAGGAGAGAGAGAGAGAGAGAGAGAGAGAGAGAGAGAGAGAGAGAGAGAGAGAGAAGAGAGAGAGAGAGAGCTTTCTTTGTCCTCCTTTAGACCCGGGCAAACAACATTCCCGCATCGTATTGAATCAACATACACCTCATCTCAGTTCGTCTGCCTCTCCTCGTCGCGTCTTCCCTCCCACGTCCTTAATGAACTTCGGGTCTGATAAACATTGTACGATATTTTTACCATTTTTCTTCCCCCTTTTTTCCGTCGTGGCATTTGTTGCAGATGTTAACACAGTCAACACACGCGAGAGAAGATGTCGGAACCATAAAGACGATATAGGGAATCCTGATCCCTTGTAGCTTCGATGGGAGCGTTATGCCTGGTGTCTTGTCGAATCGAATCCTACAAGGCCCTCCTCTACGTAGACCCCAAGAAGCAGCAACAGCAGCAGAGGGGTTAGTTTAAGACGAAGGATACCCCGAGCTTCCACCACAGAGCACTTGACATTGATGAATTGGTTTTGCCTCATGGCAACCTACCGTATGTGTGTGTGTGTGTGTGCGTCTGTGTCTGTGTGTGGTTCCAGTGGTGACCTAGATGAGTTGAGCTGTGAGATTATTTATTTTTGATCGAGTGGGTAAATGGGAGGAATTTAGGATGATTGATGGGCAAGGGCATATATATATATATATATATATATATATATATATATATATATATATATATATATATATATATATATATATATATATATATATAAGAGAAAGGAATGAATCGTATGTATAGCTGTATGGTGTATACTGAAATATGTGGATGGTTTACTATATACATATTTTTGTTTTACCTTATCTATGCACTCCGTTGTCCCTCATTTCCCGCACCATACCTTCCCACCCCCTTCCACCCCCAGCCTCCCTTTGGCCGAGGCCGTAAATTCCTTCGGTACAGCGCCCTTCCTGGGGCGACATTGTGCTCGGGGTCCTCCCCACCATTGTGGCACCCGTCCCCCATTCGCGCCATTTCCGCGCCATGTCTTTTGGAAGACGTCGTATGAATGTGTTTTTTGTCTTTTTTTTCTCTTATTCCCTCGTGCGGTACGGGCAGGTTATCTGGCACTGTGTGAGCAAATAATTTTCCTTCTCTCGCTCTTTCCTTCGTTCCTCATCTCATTATTTCGTTGTCTTTTGTCATCAGTTTTCGGAATGTATATATGGTTCTATCCTCGGGTTCAGGCTGGCTACGTGCAATGGATGAAGTAAGTTTGTAATATTGAAGATATATTTGATCTTTTAAGAACGTTAATTATCTTTTTTTTTTTTTACAGAGCCTCTTAGATTAAGAGATTTAGTTTAAATTCTGAGAAGAGAATCTTGCCCGAGAGAAAAAAACGCAACAAATTGGTCCCCCCTCCCGCGGCTCCCCTCCCGCGGCTCCCCTCCCGCGGCTCCCCTCCCGCGGCTCCCCTCCCGCGGCTCCCCTCCCGCGGCTCCCCTCCCCCGGCTTCCCTCCCGCGGTCCTTCTGGGAGGCGGTAATTAAGGCGGTGCCTCACCTCAGTTGACACCTGAGCCCCTTGACCTGGTCCCCGGCTCATCGTCCTCCCCAGGTGACTGTTCTCCCGTGTAATGCGACCCTCCCTCCCTCCCTCCCTCCCTTCTCTCTCTCCCCCTACTGACGACCTCTGACCTTATTCTCTCTCTCTCTCTCTCTCTCTCTCTCTCTCTCTCTCTCTCTCTCTCTCTCTCTCTCTCTCTCTCTCTCTCTCTCTCTCTCTCTCTCCGTTCCTCAGTATTCTGCCGTAAGACTTCTGTTGCACGTATCATCTACGTGACTTGGGTGAGTTCAGAGAGAGAGAGAGAGGACGAATCTCCGTTCCGACCAGCTTCCACACACGTCCATCCTGTTGTGTCGCACGAGTTAACTTTTTTGTCGCTCAACCTTCCCCAGGTCTGTGGTTACCTCCCCTGGTCTGTGATTAACTCCCCAGGTCTGTGGTTAACTCCCCAGATCTGTGGTTACCTCCCCAGGTCTGTGGTTACCTCCCCAGGTCTGTGGTTAACTCCCCAGATCTGTGGTTACCTCCCCAGGTCTGTGGTTACCTCCCCCGGTCTGTGGTTAACTCCCCTGGTCTGTGGTTACCTCCCCAGGTCTGTGGTTACCTCCCCAGGTCTGTGGTTAACTCGCCTGGTCTGTGGTTATCTCCCCTGGTCTGTGGTTAACTCCCCTGGTCTGTGGTTACCTCCCCAGGTCTGTGGTTACCTCCCCAGATCTGTGGTTACCTCCCCAGGTCTGTGGTTACCTCCCCAGGTCTGTGGTTACCTCCCCAGGTCTGTGGTTAACTCCCCAAATCTGTGGTTACCTCCCCAGGTCTGTGGTTACCTCCCCAGGTCTGTGGTTACCTCCCCAGATCTGTGGTTACCTCCCCAGGTCTGTGGTTACCTCCCCAGGTCTGTGGTTACCTCCCCAGGTCTGTGGTTAACTCCCTCGCTTGTTTTATGCGTTGGAAAATTAAAGGGAAAGGTGTCCAGGTGCTCGGTGGAGGTCTTGACGGATGAACGCACACCTCGCTGGACGATTTATTACATTACCTCTGTGTGTGTGTGTGTGTGTGTGTGTGTGTGTGTGTGTGTGTGTGTATTATGTGTTCTCCGTGAGTCTTGTCTTCATTACTTTGTAGGGGAATCGGAGGGTGTTTAACACCTCCTAGCATAGCTGTGTACCCTCATATACTGGTATATATATGTACTCCTCTTATACTGGTATATATATATATATATATATATATATATATATATATATATATATATATATATATATATATATATTATATGTATTATATGTCTGGGGTAAACCATGGAAAGCTGTGTAGGTATGTATATTTGCGTGTGTGGACGTATGTATATACATGTGTATGGGGGTGGGTTGGGCCATTTCTTTCGTCTGTTTCCTTGCGCTACCTCGCAAACGCGGGAGACAGCGACAAAGCAAAAAAAGAAAAAAAAAAAATATTCCCTCCAAGGCCCAGTCCTCTGTTCTTAACGCTACCTCGCTAACGCGGGAAATGGCGAATAGTTTGAAAGAAAGAAAAGAAAGATATATATATATATATATACTCCTCATATACTGGTATATTCATTTATCTTCCATGCACACAGAGGTATGATATCTCTTCCGGTGTGCAAGGTATAAGACGTGTCTATCTCCCCGTGACGCTTTACTCGTTCAGAATCCTGAAGTCTCTCCCTCTCTCTGTCTTCTCCCCAGCGTTTGCATCACTCCCTCGTCTTGGCTTGTGTGTGATCCAGCGGTTCCTCACCCATTCCAAATCCAGTCTCCACCTATTCTCTCTCTCTCTCTCTCTCTCTCTCTCTCTCTCTCTCTCTCTCTCTCTCTCTCTCTCTCTCTCTCTCTCTCTCTCTCTCTCTCTCTCTCTCTCTCTTCCTGCAGTAGTGAGTCAGCGATGAGCAAGCCTCAGTAAACATATTTGTGTTCCCCCCGTCATTAAATATCAGCTCAAGCAACATTGACTTTTATCAGTGGTCGGTACTGAAATTGTCCCCGCGCCATACATCAATAAGGGCTGGTCTCTAGAAACCCTTTTTGAAATCGATGATACGATCCTTGAGCACGACAGTACGGTCCTTGAGCGCCACAGTACGGTCCTTGAGCGCGACTGTACGGTCCTTGAGCGCCACAGTACGATCCTTGAGCGCCACAGTACGGTCCTTGAGCGCCACAGTACGATCCTTGAGCGCCACAGTACGATCCTTGAGCGCCATGATACGATCCTTGAGCGCCACAGTACGGTCCTTGAGCGCGACGATACGATCCTTGAGCGCGACAGTACGATCCTTGAGCGCCACAGTACGATCCTTGAGCGCCATGATACGATCCTTGAGCGCCACAGTACGGTCCTTGAGCGCGACGATACGATCCTTGAGCGCCACAGTACGATCCTTGAGCGCCACAGTACGGTCCTTGAGCGCGACTGTACGGTCCTTGAGCGCCACAGTACGATCCTTGAGCGCCACAGTACGGTCCTTGAGCGCGACGATACGATCCTTGAGCGCGACAGTACGATCCTTGAGCGCGACAGTACGATCCTTGAGCGCGACAGTACGATCCTTGAGCGCGACAGTACGATCCTTGAGCGCCATGATACGATCCTTGAGCGCGACAGTACGATCCTTGAGCGCCACAGTACGGTCCTTGAGCGCCACAGTACGGTCCTTGAGCGCGACAGTACGATCCTTGAGCGCCACAGTACGATCCTTGAGCGCCACAGTACGATCCTTGAGCGCCATGATACGATCCTTGAGCACGACAGTACGGTCCTTGAGCGCCACAGTACGGTCCTTGAGCGCGACGATACGATCCTTGAGCGCCATGATACGATCCTTGAGCACGACAGTACGGTCCTTGAGCGCCACAGTACGATCCTTGAGCGCCATGATACGATCCTTGAGCACGACAGTACGGTCCTTGAGCGCCACAGTACGGTCCTTGAGCGCGACGATACGATCCTTGAGCACGACAGTACGGTCCTTGAGCGCGACGATACGATCCTTGAGCGCGACAGTACGATCCTTGAGCGCCACAGTACGATCCTTGAGCGCGACAGTACGATCCTTGAGCGCCACAGTACGGTCCTTGAGCGCGACAGTACGGTCCTTGAGCGCGACGATACGATCCTTGAGCGCCATGATACGATCCTTGAGCGCGATGATACGACCCATGAGCACGACAGTACGGTCCTTGAGCGCCACAGTACGATCCTTGAGCGCGACAGTACGATCCTTGAGCGCCATGATACGATCCTTGAGCACGACAGTACGGTCCTTGAGCGCGACGATACGATCCTTGAGCACGACAGTACGGTCCTTGAGCGCCACAGTACGGTCCTTGAGCGCCACAGTACGATCCTTGAGCGCCACAGTACGGTCCTTGAGCGCGACGATACGATCCTTGAGCACGACAGTACGGTCCTTGAGCGCGACGATACGATCCTTGAGCACGACAGTACGGTCCTTGAGCGCGACAGTACGATCCTTGAGCGCCACAGTACGGTCCTTGAGCGCCACAGTACGGTCCTTGAGCGCCACAGTACGGTCCTTGAGCGCGACGATACGATCCTTGAGCGC
Organism: Panulirus ornatus; assembly: GCF_036320965.1. Classification (NCBI taxonomy): domain Eukaryota; kingdom Metazoa; phylum Arthropoda; class Malacostraca; order Decapoda; family Palinuridae; genus Panulirus; species Panulirus ornatus. Next base: position 12,718,749 of record NC_092245.1, read on the forward strand.
CATGATACGATCCTTGAGCGCCACAGTACGGTCCTTGAGCGCCACAGTACGATCCTTGAGCGCCATGATACGATCCTTGAGCGCGACAGTACGATCCTTGAGCGCGACAGTACGATCCTTGAGCGCCATGATACGATCCTTGAGCGCCATGATACGATCCTTGAGCGCCACAGTACGGTCCTTGAGCGCCACAGTACGGTCCTTGAGCGCGACGATACGATCCTTGAGCGCCATGATACGATCCTTGAGCGCCATGATACGATCCTTGAGCGCCACAGTACGGTCCTTGAGCGCCACAGTACGGTCCTTGAGCGCCACAGTACGATCCTTGAGCGCGATGATACGACCCATGAGCACGACAGTACGGTCCTTGAGCGCCACAGTACGATCCTTGAGCGCGACAGTACGATCCTTGAGCGCCATGATACGATCCTTGAGCGCCATGATACGATCCTTGAGCGCGACAGTACGATCCTTGAGCGCCACAGTACGATCCTTGAGCGCGACAGTACGATCCTTGAGCGCCATGATACGATCCTTGAGCGCGACAGTACGATCCTTGAGCGCCATGATACGATCCTTGAGCGCGATGATACGACCCATGAGCACGACAGTACGGTCCTTGAGCGCCACAGTACGGTCCTTGAGCGCCACAGTACGGTCCTTGAGCGCCACAGTACGGTCCTTGAGCGCGACGATACGATCCTTGAGCGCCATGATACGATCCTTGAGCGCGACAGTACGATCCTTGAGCGCCATGATACGATCCTTGAGCGCCATGATACGATCCTTGAGCACGACAGTACGGTCCTTGAGCGCGACGATACGATCCTTGAGCGCCATGATACGATCCTTGAGCGCGACAGTACGATCCTTGAGCGCCACAGTACGATCCTTGAGCGCCACAGTACGATCCTTGAGCGCGACAGTACGATCCTTGAGCGCCACAGTACGATCCTTGAGCGCCACAGTACGGTCCTTGAGCGCGACGATACGATCCTTGAGCACGACAGTACGGTCCTTGAGCGCCACAGTACGGTCCTTGAGCGCCACAGTACGATCCTTGAGCGCGACAGTACGATCCTTGAGCGCCACAGTACGGTCCTTGAGCGCCACAGTACGATCCTTGAGCGCCACAGTACGGTCCTTGAGCGCCACAGTACGGTCCTTGAGCGCCACAGTACGATCCTTGAGCGCGACAGTACGATCCTTGAGCGCCACAGTACGGTCCTTGAGCGCGACGATACGATCCTTGAGCGCCATGATACGATCCTTGAGCGCCACAGTACGGTCCTTGAGCGCCACAGTACGGTCCTTGAGCGCGACGATACGATCCTTGAGCACGACAGTACGGTCCTTGAGCGCCACAGTACGGTCCTTGAGCGCCACAGTACGATCCTTGAGCGCCACAGTACGATCCTTGAGCGCGACAGTACGATCCTTGAGCGCCACAGTACGGTCCTTGAGCGCGACGATACGATCCTTGAGCACGACAGTACGGTCCTTGAGCGCCACAGTACGGTCCTTGAGCGCGACGATACGATCCTTGAGCGCCACAGTACGATCCTTGAGCGCCATGATACGATCCTTGAGCGCCATGATACGATCCTTGAGCGCCACAGTACGATCCTTGAGCGCCACAGTACGATCCTTGAGCGCCACAGTACGGTCCTTGAGCGCCACAGTACGATCCTTGAGCGCCACAGTACGATCCTTGAGCGCCATGATACGATCCTTGAGCGCCACAGTACGATCCTTGAGCGCGACAGTACGATCCTTGAGCGCGATGATACGACCCATGAGCACGACAGTACGGTCCTTGAGCGCGACGATACGATCCTTGAGCGCCACAGTACGGTCCTTGAGCGCGACTGTACGGTCCTTGAGCGCCACAGTACGGTCCTTGAGCGCGACGATACGATCCTTGAGCGCCACAGTACGATCCTTGAGCGCCACAGTACGGTCCTTGAGCGCGACGATACGATCCTTGAGCGCCACAGTACGGTCCTTGAGCGCGACGATACGATCCTTGAGCACGACAGTACGGTCGTACCATTTTGCTGAAGGATTCGTACCTTCATGCTCAAGGGTCGTACCGTCGTGCTTAAGGAGTCAAGGCATTATGACCATACTTTTTGGAGTCGTGACCAGCCATTTGTCGCAGTGACCCCAATTGCTGGCTTCATGGTCTGAACCCATGACCCCTCTCCTTGGCGCCGTGCCATGAACAGTCTTATACCAGTTTCGGACCCTGATTCATCCTGCCATGGGCCCCACTCCTGACCACATTGTCCCCCTTCCCTCACTCCCCATGTTGTTATATTGGACCCTGGTAAACAAATTCCGGCTGTCTCGCCCAAGTAGAGGAAATTGATAGTTAATGATATTCTGATAATCTCGTTGACTTTACGTCAGTCTAATCTGTAGTCTACCGGAAACTTGAAGTGAATTAACCTTTTTTTTTATTGAATGTTCGTCTGTTTACGACAATTCCATTTTATATTATACTGCAAATGGCCATGTGATAAGTGTTTTTTCCACTGTGTGTAAGTGTAAAGGTATCTGTATGAAAAGTTATGGATATTTTGTTCGTAAGTTGCTTTGATGAATTAGTTTGTGAGGGGTAGGAAGTTGAATGATATTTTTCTTAGAAAGTTTCTTGGTCACAAGTCAGGACGGGAGAGGGAGGAAGGGGTGATGTGTATCACTGTCGTCGCGTCGTGCTTAAGGGTCGTCCTGTCGTTCTCAAGGGTCGTACCTTCATGCTTAGGGTTCGTACTGTTGCGTCAAGGATCGTACCCTCATGCTCAAGGGTTATTCCCCTCTTGTGTCAAGGATTGTACCCTCGTGGTCAAGGGTCATTCCCCTCGTGCTCGAAGGTCGTACGGTCGTGCTTAAGGGTCGTCCAGTCGTTCTGAAGGGTCGTACCTTCGTGCTCAGTAAGGTAAAGATCAGAGCGAGATTTGTAACATATCAACGTTGGATTGCATACAGTATTCCCCAGGAAATATAAGACGTCAGCAGTGAAGGTAACATACGGGCTAAGAAGATTAGAAACATATATGGCTGACCCTCACTGGCCAGCCTCTTCCTTCCCCTCCCTCACCCCATCTTTACCACCCACTTGAAGGAAGAAGAAGAAATAGAGGAAGAAGAAGAAGAAGAAGAAGACTGAGTCGACTGTTGTTCAGGGAAAGATCAGAGCCTAATTCCAGCTTTTGATCTCTCTCTCTCTCTCTCTCTCTCTCTCTCTCTCTCTCTCTCTCTCTCTCTCTCTCTCTCTCTCTCTCTCTCTCTCTCTCTCTCTCTCTCTCTCTCTGACCTACCCTCGTATTCACGTGACCAGGAGACGTACCCGTCACCGCGAGGATCCGCTCGTCCAAGTCCGTGTCGTTCAGTACGCCTTACTAGAACACCCCCATTTTTTTCTTACGGGACGTCGATCAGCCCCGTCCACGTATTTATCCCTCCCCGCGCGCCTTCCAGGAAGAAATATGGTGGACAACACGGGATTGTCTCTAAAAATATCCTTCTGGAATTGGCAGCTGACATTTTCGATTTTCGTAGGAGGGAGCAAGACAAGGAAATCCAGCAATATCCTATATCCATGGTAATTGGCCCCGATATTATTGGTACCGAATTCGGTTCTCCTCCTTCTCTTCCCTCTCCTCCTCCTCCTCCTCCTCCTCCTCCTCTTCCTCCTTCTTTTCAGTGGTTTGCGAAACTAGTTTCATCCCGAGGTAGACCACGAACGTGTTATGTATAGTTTAGCCTGAGGTATATATATACTCCTTTGTCGTGACGTCGATCGAAGGAAACATGCTTTATGTTATGTGTGTCGACGTAAACACCTGAGTCAAATTGAGAACACTTGCAGTCCGAGAACACTTGTAGTATTGATAAAGATCATCTGTATCCCTGGTCGAGAACACTTGTCCTATTAGAGAACTCAATTAGTCATAGTAGAAAACTTTTGCAGTACACTTGTAACGTTCGTGGAAATATTTTCGATTTCTCATATCCCCCCTCCCCTAACCCGGACGATTTCTTTGCTCATTATATATATATATATATATATATATATATATATATATATATATATATATATATATATATGAAAGAGAAAAAAAATCGAAATAATATGATCTTGTGCGAACATAGAAGTGAGGCTGTGATGTTTTATGTCTCTCATAAACCCAAAGGTTTTGAGAACATTTTTATGGTTTATGGTAACATTTTCAGTCCGCTTTATGGGAACATTTGGGTATGTATGTTACGGAGAGAAGAGAGAGAGAGAGAGAGAGAGAGAGAGAGAGAGAGAGAGAGAGAGAGAGAGAGAGAGAGAGAGAGAAGTTAGGAAATACATATTGTACATTGTATTGTAAGTGTGTTGTGAGTGTGTGTGTGGGACAGTTCAGCACTTACTCACGACACGAAGCATATTGGCATGTACGTCCTCATACTTATGGGATACCTCACTCTTGAAGAGAACGCTCTCCACATATTATACCACACGAGAGCACGAAGGTACACTCACACGAGGTCGGTCACACACTAGCTATGCCTTTGTGACGAAGGAATTGCCTGGGAGACGTGTAGTCTGCTGCCTTACGTGTTATATATTCGGTGACCAGTCACGCGCGTACACACACACACACACACACACACACACACACACAGCGCGAGCCAATGCCACCACCAGGCAGTTTTGGCAGTGTTGCTGGCCCTGCCAACACCCCAGGCTCCTCGCAGCTAATTCTCAGAGTTCTGTCCCTGTAATTTTTGTCTTCCCTGGTGATACTGTCGTTGTGAGAGAAGAAGAAATTTATGTAAATGACTGTTGTTTGGGCGGGATGTCTCGCTTTATTTTGTATTTGTATTTCATTTTTTTCGTTATGAATTTTTTTTTTCGTTCTGTGTGGTAAAACGTTCGAGGGAGTTATGGTACTTAACACAATGTGGGATAGCATAAGATACTCTCTCTCTCTCTCTCTCTCTCTCTCTCTCTCTCTCTCTCTCTCTCTCTCTCTCTCTCTCTCTCTCTCCTTAAACCAGAAGCCACCCTGCAACATGTAAATGAAAAAGTCGACAGATCTCGACACCCCATCCGACCCCCATCCCCTCTTCAACATAAAGTTACAGTGTGAGAGTTATCTCTAAAACTCTGGGAGATAGAGTAGGTCCTGGAACAGCCTCGTAGATTCAGCTTTTACACTTTTCGTTTTTTCCCCACTGAAGACTGTTGTCTGACTCTAGACCTCCATTCATTTAAGAGTAGAAGACCTTTTATTTTTACTTATTTTGGTATAGATCCTTCATGGAAACTATACCCTGAATTCATGTTTGAATTGTTGAAGGTTCGCTTCACAGTTGAAATGTACTTCGGACGATTCTTCACTTCAGTTCGAATCCTGCATGACCGCCCGGTGACGTGTAACCTGACACACATGTAACTTTAATTCGATCCCAAATGACATCCTTGACATCACGTACTTACCATAGGGGGGGGAAGGCAATCGTTATGGGGTGGGTGAGGCTGGTGTGCGGGATCGTACCGTCCAGTGGGGTTATGAGGGTGACCACCGAGACATTAAGAGGGGCAGCAGCTGGTTCCTCAGCAGTGATCGCGATGGACCACGAAGACCTGCCTGACGCAGACGACGCCACCGCTGCCAGAGAGAAGCTTGTTGGGCCAAGGGCAGACCTCCCTACCGTTTACCCCCGAGAAAAGGCCAGGTGTCTCTCTCTAGGTGTCGTACTGGTATCAAACTTGAGGCGAGCAAGATACGTTCTTAAAGTTGTCGACCTTCCCCTCAGGTGTCCCAGAAGTGGACATAGGTTTGTGTAAAGGAAATTCAGATGACTTGGTGGTGTACGAGGATTACGTGGGTGGGGGGAAACAGACGTAGTATACTACATTCTTTATCTGTAGTGATGATGTTTGAGGTGCGATACTAAATCGAATGACACTTACACAGGATTGTTCCATCTATCATGAACCAATGCGTAGATTCTCACTTATTCGAATACGTTCATATAATTGTATCACATTTTTTTTCGATTATAAGATGACCAATTTCAGTGAGTGTCTTATGAAACACGCTGTGTAGCTTAGGTCCCTAGGGGGGAATACTAATTGTAAGTCTATGGATGAAATCTTCCACGTTTTAGTAACATTATTGCTTTAAGAATATACGTATATACCAATCTAAACACACACACACACACACACATTCCTGTACAGATTCTAGGGATATTTCTAACACTTATGAACCATTTATTGCCTTGATCTCCTCCATCTTCTGAACGCTTCCTCTTAGTGTGATTTTGCAACACATGATCTTTTCCCCAGACAGATTTCCTGTTCAGAACTTCAGTGTTCCTTGATCTGCCTCACGAACCTTGATGATATCTAAGTCATGAAGTTCTCCCCTCTCATACTTGACCACCCCCTCTGACCCAGCTCTTTGATATTCCTCGCCCCAGTTCTCTTTACAGAGTTCTTCAGTCAGTATTCCACAACCGAACATTTTCAATCTTACAAAAGCCCTTTAGTTCATGTGACCGCCTCAGACAGAGCTGTTTATTATTCCTTGACGGATCACCTCCCAGATTGAGCTCCTCACTCTTCCTCAACCACTCTAACTCACCCTTCGATCTGACCGGCAGGCATGGCGGGCGGTATTCGTACTCTGCCTTGGAGGACGAGGGCGCCGGGGAGCGACTGGAGATGGAAAGAAAGGTCGCTAGGGGCGCCAGCAGGGACACCTCGGCCCTGGCAGCTCGAAGCTACCTCCGCGGACACCAGCGTTACTCCCTACTAGAACACCTCAGAGATATAGGTACGTAAACCCCATCGTTCTCACTGGCCTTACGTCTCCTCAAATGGCGTGGACTAGTGCCCTAACTCCCCTCAGGGAGAATGAGCCATCTCGTGTGTGTATAAAAGCCTGTAAACACTGATGTACAGACAGCCATATCTCCTCGAGTATGGAAGGACAAGGGTGTTGATGTTGTGAGGGACCAGAGGAGTTGTTAACTGGTCCCGGAATATGAGAGTGGGAAGGAGACGCTAATTGGGTTGATTTAAGGCATTGCCAGAAGGCCCGATGCACGAGAGAGATCTCTCGAGAAGACGTCTCGAGCCCGAAATTAGGTGTACGGTCACAGAGTGAGATGTGTGTGGCATTAAGATGAGGTTTCAAAGTCAGGATAGGGTTACTGAAACTCTCTCAATGCTCTTGGAAGCTACAATAAGGTATCCTGACCCAAGAGAAGTGTTTGAGTCTTTGAATAGAAGTGTAATAAAAATGATGCATGGGTTTAGGATGCAGACGAGATCTTCAGACGGAGAAGAGATATCTAAGTAATAAGGATGTGAGGTAAGGTCGTCGATGGGGCCCTAGTGAGGTATGTGAGTATGTGGGTAGATAGGTGATACAGGCGTAGGTGAGGTGTGTAGACCTAAGGAGGAGATGTAGCTGAGGTGTGTCTCGGCCGAAGGAGGATCCCCAGACCAATACAATTTGCTGTCGACCAGCGTGAGCGCGGGAGACGGAGATAAACGTGCTCTTGTGAAACGGTAGATGTGGTGAGCTCCAGCAAGACTTACCGGAAGGGCCAGGAGATAATGGGCGTTCTGATAACGTTACATAGAGAAATCACAAGAGAGACAGAATCAGATCGCGTTCCGGATGAACTGCAGGTACTAACAAACTGGTTTATTGATTCAAGACACATTCACAGTCTGTGACCCGCCAGTTATAGACTCACTGCAGTTGTAGACTTATCCTGTAGACGAATTACAGTTAGTGATAGGCTGACCGATTGCTTCAGGAACAGTACTAACGTGTGAACTGCCATGTTATAGTGTCCTGTTTTCATCCCCAGGCTCCAGGATCGACAAGAACTGGTTCATGATCCGCGACTCCTCGGTGAAGACCGACCGGCTGATGACCCTCCAACCCTTCGACGAGCAGTGCCCCTTCCCCGTCACCCAGGGCACTCGCGAGGCTCTCATAGAGCTCTTCCAGGTCAGACAACTGTATGTTAGTGACTCTAATGTCCAGGTCAGTCCACTAGCTCCTAGTTACTCTAATGTCCAGGTCAGGCCACTAGCTCCTAGTTACTCTAATGTCCAGGTCAGGCCACTAGCTCCTAGTTACTCTGATGTCTAGGTCAGGCCACTAGCTCCTAGTTACTCTGATGTCCAGGTCAGGCCACTAGCTCCTAGTTACTCTGATGTCTAGGTCAGGCCACTAGCTCCTAGTTACTCTGATGTCCAGGTCAGGCCACTAGCTCCTAGTTACTCTGATGCCCAGGCCAGGCCATTAGCTCCTAGTTACTCTGAACTCCAGGTCAGGCCTCTAGCTCCTAGTTACTCTAATGCCCAGGTCAGGCCATTAGCTCCTAGTTACTCTGAACTCCAGGTCAGGCCACTAACTCCTAGTTACTCTGATGTCCAGGTCAGGTCAGTTCTTGCTTACGTGTTGAGTCTTACCCATAACAAAATGATCCTTAATCCATGAGCCTTTACATCAGCTTTCCACACTACCTGTCACCTGTTCATTCTACAGATGGCGACTCCTCCTCCCTATGACAATTCTCATCCTTGCCAAATCACTCTGAATCACTCTCCTCGACCAATCGATTACTCTTCCGAGTTATTCATATATACCGCTTCTTGGTTCCCTTTTATTCCCCTCTCCACTGTATAATGATCGCAGTAGCTGAACTGTGTACTGTAATTCTTACTTCTGTAGACCCCGGTGCCTTCAGCCTTGTGATCTTGATCGTGCCATTGCCCCTTACCAGGTAAACCACTGTGTTTGTGGAGCATTTTCCACGTCCTTTGCTTTGTTTTTACATCGTCCTCGAACTCTTTATTTGGTGACTCAGTCTCATTAGACTTTCCTTGGTGAGTCTTGAATCGTTTGGTACGGTGCCTGGTGCTTTTGTTACCTTCTGGTGACATACGCTTTTTACCCAAAGGTGAGTGACTTACATTCACATTTGACCGGCGACAGATGATGCTCTCTCTCTCTCTCTCTCTCTCTCTCTCTCTCTCTCTCTCTCTCTCTCTCTCTCTCTCTCTCTCTCTCTCTCTCTCTCTCACCTGTCATCCATGCCTCATCATCCACACCCCATCATCTACGCCACATCACTCGCACACGGCCATGACCCTCATCCATCACGTAAAATCCTCAACGGATTATTTTTCTTTTCCTTCGAGTTTTCTTCATAAGCCAGCGTCGTGTTTGTTTCTCATTACGTTTATATTTTTAAGACTAGAATGTACATTAAAAGGGAAAAAAAAAAAAAAGAGTAAACTGGGAATTATTTGGTATAAAAATCTCACACTTTGTTCTTAAAACTTGACTTAATCGCAGCCATGATATGAGCACTTTATATATACTTATGATATTTCCACCAGAGAAAGATCAGTGTGTAAGTTAACTCCCCATCGTGCGTTTTCCTTACACCTTCTCGACCCTTTCTCCTGTTGGTACCCTATAGTTACGATATCTCCTCCACTATTCTCCCTGACAGTTGCACTTTCTCCTTTCTCTGGTTCTATATCGGTGACCTAAGTTGTTTCTCTGGCTTGAACCCGTCCAGTGTTACTGTGTGAGATGATGTTCTCTACCCCACGCAGGCGCTGCACCACCCCTACATCTACCCCGTGCTGGACGTGGACTTCGCCAACATCTCTTCCCACACCTACGTCGTCACTGTCATCCCCCATAACAACAAGGGCACGCTCAAGGACCTCATCTACAGGGTAAGTACTTCAGAATAGGTGACTGTGGTCCTCAAGGTAGGTGGCTTGAGGAGGAAGAGGAGGAGGGGGTGTTGGAGAAGGGAGAGGAGTTTCTAGAGGAGGAGGAGGAGGAGTAGAAAAAAGAGTTGTTGGAGGAGATGCATGGGGAGGAGGCAGGATGAGAGCCTTATGAAAGTAGGATGAAGGAGGGAAAGGTTGGAGAGGCTTGTTTAGGAAGGATGAGTGATTGTGGGAGAGTGAAGAGAATGTTGGAGTTGCTGGTAAGTGTCAAGTCCAAGTCATCCATCCCAGATGCACTTCCCGGGCCCCTCCTCCCTAGTGTACTGTACATCTACTTCTCACTCCAAGACCCTTGCATTTACATCCCTTACCAACCCCCTCCATGAACAGATTAAAACATCATGATGGCATCACACACGCCTGATGCTGACCTGCCCCAAACAATATATGATATTACTATTGTTATGAGATACCAGGACCCCATCTCCAGAGGCTCCTGCAGCTTCAAGTCTGTGCTAGACTCAGTAGCAGGGACGGGAAGGACTCCCTTAGAATGAGAAACTCTTCGACGACATTGTGTTGCTTTTCGTCAGTTGACGATGATGATCTGCCGAAGGTGACCTTTTCAGTTTTGGTGTAACCACATCCAAGCGGAATCTAGAAATCCCTGTGTATCATTATTATCATGGTCATGAAACCTCCAGGGGTTACAGCAGCTACAGCGCCGCGCCACCATTAATGTATATAACCTTTTTTGCCCTAATGTGTTTGCGTTACAATCATGCATCCATACGAGGTTCTCGTACCCGGTACGATGTTGTGTTACACCCATCCACAACACCTGATGAGTCGCTTGTTTCATTACTACATTACGAGACCTTGGTGACGGTTGCGTCTGTATTGCAGAGCCACTGGCAAGACGACTGGGGTGAAAAGTACCAGCAGAGGTCGACAGGTCTGCCTGTCACCCAGGTCCAGAGGCTAGGGCGCCAGGTGCTGGAGGCTCTGCTCTTCTTGCAGGACCGGGGCTTCCCTCCCTGCGGACACCTTCACTCAGGCAATGTCGTCCTTCAGAATGGGGTTGCCAGGTAGGTCCTCTTGCTCTCGATATGTAAACAGGTCTGCCAGGCGATCCTTCGCTGTTTAAGTACCCTGTTTTGCCACCGTGAACTTCACCATCTCCACGACTATGCCTGCTTACTTCTAGCTGTCATTCTTTCCCCAGGTGAGGTTTAAGTCTTTGTTGAGATGATGCAAACCCCAAAGTAGGTTTGGCTGATTTTTCCCCACACACAGGTAGGCCTAATTACTACTGGTTTCACCACAGCATCAATAGCTGCTCACCATGGACCCTACTTCGCCAGCCCCCTTGGTTAGGTCTTCTCTCGGCAGTATTAGACATACAACGCTTGCTTCTCATGTAGGTCTTCTCTCTGTTAACTTACAACACCATCCTCCCAAGCTAGGGTCCTCTCACTATTAACTTACTACATCCTTCCTCTAGGTAGATTTGTTCTTTGTTAACTTAACCGTCAGCCAAACCCCCCGTCCCCAGTTATGTCTCTGCTGTTAACCTAAAAAGCAATCTCGAGCTAGTTGCTTGCTATTAACATTGCCATATCAGCCAGAAAGCAGGTGTAGTCATGTTCAACCAAAAGCCATCTCCCATGTAAACCCACAAAGAGTCAACATCTTGGCCAAGTACTTTAAGTAAGTGTTGGCATCATGCTTCTCTCAGGTAAGCCTGGCCTCCACCCATTTCTTGGCCAGAATGGAATCAAAAGCCTTCTTTCTGTCTTACTAGATTTCATTGCACCACTTCACTTCAACCCCACCGTTTCATTTATTGTGATGTTCCTTCTTGTTTCTGTTCTACAGGTAATATTTCGGCCTCTTCTCTTGTGAGTTGTTTGTGTATTACCATACATTTTGATCATCTTCAAAGTTGTGTTTGTCATTCAGTATTATTTTAAGAGAAAGAGAGTACCTACCTACATATCTACGGTTACCTATGACAAGATATAACTATAATGGCGGGGCTAGCGCGAACCACTTGCTGCAGCACGTTCTTCCTTGATGAATAAGAGAGAGAGAGAGAGAGAGAGAGAGAGAGAGAGAGAGAGAGAGAGAGAGAGAGAGAGAGAGAGAGAGAGAGAGAGAGAGATAGAGAACTTAAGACGTGCCGCCCAGGAAGATGAATCTAGGTCAACAGTGTCAGGTTTTGGTTGCATAAGTAACAAGGAAGAAGAGGAAGTTCGAGGGTTGGTGGTGGTCCTTGCGGGCCCCAGTGAATAGGGGAACTCCTATGTTCTGACGAGGGAAAAGGAACTTGAAGGAACACAGCCTTTTCCTGTGGCACATGGGGGAGCAGAGGGTAACAGCGTATACCATCACAGCTCTTGGAAAGAGAAACTGTCGCTCTACACAAGGAGCCCGCCATGGGGGGTTGGGGGTTCCTGCAGAGGGATACCGGGCCCACAACATCACTTGAAGTGACAGTGATAAAAGTTGAAGAGATGATTGTGAGAGCAAAATACAAAGCTGAGGGAGACAGAAAACTAAATTAAGATGCAAGGGACAGATTGCAGATAAAACATAAGATTATGAATTACACGATCAAGACGGGAAGGAAGGACGTGTATTTATGTGAACATTGAAGAGTTCAAGAGAGTCTGCATGCCATGATTTGGTTCGTTGAGTTGAGAAGTAAGGAACTTGATTGCAGTTTAGTGTTTAAAGGCCTGTGTTTAGTATTGTAGGAAACAGGAAAATGCAAAGGAAACGTTTATGATGGGAAAAGATAAACCAGGGAAGGGAATACTTCTTCAAGTGTATATCCCAAGAGCTGAGTGAGTAACATTGAGGCAATGTATTTGAAAGAAAGACACACGAGGAAGTGAAGAAAAGTAATATCAAAGGAAAGAGAGCACAGCAGAAGAAACTGACAAACCCCAGTTGATCTGGGAATTAAGAGGTACGTAGTAAATCTTAAAGAAAGATAGAGAGGAGAAAGCGCCAGTGGGAGCAAATGTGGGAGGGAAAGAGGGAGGGGAAAGGGTGGGATTAACAAAATCATAACAACTGGGATGTTGAGAGGAGCTCGGAGAGGCAATCAGCAATTTGAGATGATCTAGATGTGGTAAGGATTAATTTTTTCTCTCTTCAGGAGACCAAGTGTTTTAAAGAGACGGGCATGGTTTATAGGCATTGCCTGGGATGCCATTACTGAAGAGGGTCTGTGTGAACACTGCAGGACGCTGTGGTGTGGTACAAGGTCCAGAACATAAGTAGTTGTTCTTTCTGTCTTTACACGTTTTGATAATACCATAAGGCTGCTTATTTATAATGTTTAATGGTTGGGGACACTGGTAATAGTCCACCTGTTGTGAGTGTTTCTGGAGTAGAGAGAATGAGATACATATCGAAAAACTTGAAAAATTGAAAAAAAAGTCAGCTTGATGAAAATCCTACCTGCCCTGACCTGCTTCACTTACAAGCCTCTTCCCCTGTGGATGAAATAGCAGACCCTCAGATTCCTTCTGAGCAGACACTCATCCTAAACCCAATGTACAGGAACAAAAGATGGAGTCGCAGTTTCCTTTAGCAAAGAAGTAAGACTGATAAAGTGTGACTTCTTTTGGTTGTGGCATCTGATATTAATAAGTCAACTTCAGCACAGCTCATCTTGTCAGAGTGATCTTGATATGATGTATCAGATAGATTTTTTTAGTGGTTACTGAATATGTCATTTACCACTTCACAATGGTACCCTTCAACATGTTTTGACCTCTTAGCAAACTGGTATTACCCTTGAGCACAATGGCATGATCCCTGAGTGCAGTGGATTGTTCGTATTATCTTGCTCAAGGGCCAAAGCATCTTGCTAACAAGGCAGTTTACAATTGATTCATGACAGTTCTACTGTTGAGACATTAGCCACACAGAGCTTGGAGTAAGAGAGATACACAGAGACAAACACACAAGAAATAGGAAAAAGAGAGAGGAGTGTAGTGCAGAATTTGGTAATGAAGTCTTTTGATACTGCAGGTTGTCTGGGGTGGAAAATACACTGCTGGGACTCACCTCCAGGATCTACCCCATCATCAAGCGTCGTCTAAGGGACAACAGGGATGCCATCGACTCTGTCTGCTTCGGTATGTTCACTGCCACTTCTCTTAGATTGTGGTAGGCAATCTAGTGCTGTGGATGGGTTCACTGATGTTAGGTTAGGGTTACAATTACTCTGGTAGGCTCACCTGTCCTTTGGTGGGCTCGCTAGTGCTGTGGTTAGGTTCGCTATTCCTGTGCTTGATTCATTAGTGATGTAGGCTCACTAGTGCTCTGGGAAGGTCACCAGTACTGTGGTAGGCTCACAAGTGTTGTAGTAGGTTCACCAATTATGTAGTAAGCTCTCTAGTGCTGTGGTAGGCTCAACTATGCTTTGGTAGATTTACTAGAGCTGTGACGGATTTACTAGTCACTTGTGCTGTGGTAGGTTCACTGGTACTGAGGTAGATTCTTTAGGTTGATTAGCACTTTGATAGGCTCACTAGTGCTATGGTAGGTGCATTAGTGTTCTGGTAGGTACACGAGTGCCTTGGTATGTTAATTACTACTGTGATAGGTTCATTAGTGCAACTGGAGTTTTACTAGTGTTGTAAGTTTCCTATAGGTGTGGTGAGCTCACTGGTGCTATGATAAGCTCACTAGTGGTGTGATAAGTTCACTGTTACTGTAGTAGTTTTGCTAGTGCTGTGGTATGCTCTCTGGGAATTCAGTAACCTCTTGAGCTCCACAGTATGATTCCTGAGCTAGTTGGGTCAGAGGTCACAGTGTCGTATCCAAGGGTCGTACTGTCATGATCAAATGGTTAGCTACGCTGTAGAAAACTCACTTTGGTTGTAGTAGGCACACTAGGGTTGTTATATTACCATTTGGGTTGTGAGAAGTTTACCAGGAATGTTTAGTTTTACTAGGACTATGGTAGATTTGCTGTTGTAGATTCACAGTGCTTATCGTAGGTTCATTAGGTGTGTGGTAGATTTAAAGTGCTTTTGAGGGTTGTAGTAGGTGTACGAAGTCCTGATTGATTTGCTATATTTATAGTAGGTTTACTTGTACTGTGGGAAATTTTAGCACTTACAGTACTTTTACCAGGGCACTGATAGATCTACAGTGCTTGTAATAGGTTAACTAGGGCTTTAGTTGTCGATTGGGTTGTGCTTGGCCCATTATGGTAAAATTAATCATTATGTATTTTGTTATTCATTTACTTTGTGTATTTAAGTGTAATCCTTACAAATTATACCATGAAATCTGGAATATGTGAATTTTTGAGTGAAGGAAGAGTGTGATGGATAGCATAACTGAAGTAGTGTAGAGATTGTATTTCATGAACATTACCATATGTTAATGTGGCACTGTTGCTGTTGACCATAAGTAAACATATGTAGTTTAAGTTTATGTTCTTTGTTGGACAGATTTTAAAATAAAACTTATATGAGACATAGTTCCTTTATTAGGATGAGATGTAAGTGCCTTCTATCCCCAGGACATGTCCTGTTTGAGATGTGTGCAGGCTATGAGCTCTCTTCTGCACATCCAACAGCAAAGCACTTGGAGGACATTGCCACTTACCCACAGGTCAGTAGTCATTAACCCTGTTGCTAACCATACCCTCAAATGTAGTCCAGGCATCGTTGTTGTTAACCCTTGATACACCCAAGTCAGTTGTCTAACCTTTGTCATTCACAGGTTGATATATTAGCGCCAAGTGATGCTTTGTTTTAATGTTTTTTCTTCCTCTAGGTTACCGTTTGTTGACCTCTGTTTTCTTTGAGTTCATTGTTAATCCAGATGACCCTAGGTCAGTAGTCAACCTCAGTCAGTCCTAGGGCAGTTGTCCCAATATCTTAAACATTCTTTATCGTCAAACCCCGTATTGAATTTATATATGCTGTCTGCATCAACTATGTCCCCAAGTTGTCTTATTCCATTCTTGGCAATTACTTGCTGATGCCACTCTAATTCTAATCTCATATTTTTATTTCATGAAGCTGTTGCACTTGCCACAGGATACATGGAATTTATTATTTAGATTAATTCATTAATTGCTTTTAAATTTTATCCCTAGGGATAGGGGAGAAAGAATACTTCCCACGTATTCCCTGCATGTTGTAGAAGATGACTAAAAGGGAAGGGAGTGGGGAGCTGGAAATCCTCCCCTCTCATTTTTGATTTTGCAAAAGAAGGAACAGAGAAGGGGGCCAAGTGAGGATATTCCTTAAAAGGCTCAGTCTTCTGTTCTTAACGCTACCTCGCTAACGCAGGAAATGGTGAATGGTTTAAAAAAAAAAAAAAATCTGGTAGAATGCTTGCAACTGATTAGTGACTAGAATCTAAACAGGAATGGTAATGTATTCTGAACGTATGAACATAAGGAAAGGAAGGCAAGTTATTGGTAGATTGATCAGTCTTTTGTTATGATATCATGTCAGGTTACTGCTTATAATATGGGCATTTCCCACCCTAACCATTTGACAGGAAGGGCTGGTAATCATTTATTATCAGCATTCTCCTTGGAATGGACCATCCTATGCCTTGCACTTTAGAATTATTGAACAACGAAATTGATATGTTTAATTCTGTTTGGGTGTGTTCCTTAGAGATACTAATATAGAGGATATGGTTAAAATTACTTTAGCTTTACATATGAAAATGTGAGTGTATCATTTAGTTTTTTATATTTCTTACAGAGAAATATTCTGCAAATGCTGCTTACAGATGATTAAACAAGTCAAACTTTAATTTTGTTGTTTCTGAGACTGTACAGACAAAATTTTATAATTATCTTAATTGACTTTAGATGCCATTAACTCAAAGAAGATGAGATGTTTAGTTTTTAGTCAAGAAATTCCCATTTACATCTTTTCGTACATATTCGCTATTTCCTGCATTAGCGAGATAGAGTTAAGAACAGATGACTGAGCCTTAAGAAGAAAAATTCATTCAAATTATTTTCCAGGACAGTATCAATTGAATTTTGTGGGAGGACATATGAGATTCAGCTTTTCAGATTTTTTTCTTCTGAGATGAACTGTTTACCAGTGAGAAATATGCTTCTTGATGAGGATTCAAATATGTTGCTTAGGTTTATGGTTTATGTTTGATAATGTCTGTTTTGTGCAGTATTACAGCTACATTATTATTATCCCCAAATTGTCATTATATTAGCATGACTCTTTATCACAGTCTTAAAGTATCTCTGTATTCATATGTAGATTTTGTTGTCTTTTTGTTACTCAATGGAAGATATCTGTGAAAATGCTATTTGAATGGCAGGACTGATCTGAAAAGTTTTGCTCTGTATCTGTCATGAAAAGCATAACCAGTCACATGATGGGGAACATTCATTATAAGTCATCAAAACCATTGGCAACTCGGCACTCAGTGTTACTGCCCATCTTATGAGCCAATTATCTACAGGTGGTGCAGGTTTTGGAATACATCTTTGGGAATGGTGACCAATACCCAAGTGTCGAGGAGATTCTATGTCTTGACTTCTTCAGGAACCTGGACCTGAGGGAGATGCGGGCAGCCCCTTTGCCAGTGAGTTCTTGCCTCCAACGATCCAAAAAACTTTTACTCTTTTGCATGTTATATATAAATATCTGAGATCCATTTAGACTTGATAATGAACCCAGATAACTCACTTTGTTGTTTGTCTTCCCAGTACATTTCTTTTTTCCATTTGTGGATTTTATTGTATAATGATTACATGTAGTTTGATGTGAATTAGCAGTCTCCCAAATAAATTATTTTTCCAGTTAACGTCATATTTTTCCATAGATGTGCATGTGTTGTATCAGTCCCTGTTCTAGCCTTTTGGCTCGACTCTTTGAAGAGTAAGGAGTTATTGTGTAGTTGCTCTGTCATCACTATAATCATCACACTTGATTCAAATTTAATGGCAAGCATTGTTTGTTGTTCAAAGAGTCGGGCTGCTTTGTCCTTTGACAGTATTTGTTTAATGTCATAACCTCTTGTATCATACAACATTGATAACTTCGTTAAATTTTAGCCATATCCAAATTATCAAAATATTCCAGGACATTCTGTTTTACCAGATTCTCCTAATTGTCAAAAACAGCTTGCACAACATTTGACACTTTGATTACGTGAGTGCGTCACATAAAAGCAGTGAAATTAGAAATTATAGTTCAGTTTTTCAGTGCTATAGATAAAACCCAAAATTTTTCAGATTGTATGTATTTATATTTTTCTCCATTTTCATGAAATGGTTTTCCACAATTGATGTTCTCAAAGCTGTTTTTTGATGGTAATCTAGGAATTTTCTTCAAACGCACCACCTAGGAGTATCTAGGTTACATCCTTGATACCATGTTTTACATATTGTATTCTCTTCGTTTTACTGTATAACAGATTTTTCATATTAATTATTCTATCACTTTCTTATTATCTTACAAATTTTTATATTCACTTTCAAGAGCAGTATATCCTTGCAGAATATATATGTAAGACACATAGTTATATAAACCTTCATTGGTGTGTTGATAGTGGTAAATATTTTTCTTATTAAGACTTTTTTAAACAAATTCCTATTCTTTATTTGCTGTATATTTTTTAAAATGCTCTGCTCATATTCCTTTCCTTTTTATTAATTCATATCCTCCTCCCTTGCCCACCAGTTTATTTTTCTTCTCTGCTGAGTAATGGTGTCCCACTTGTATGTATGTTGTTAGAACTTACATTCTCACTGTACCCAGCTCAACAGGCACTGGTATTCTTCACTTCCATCTCTGTTCATTTCTCTAGTCCTACAGTTTTGTAAAGTTATGCAATTTTATTTTCCTTAAAGCTCGCAGTGGCTGTCATGGTAAAGTCTATATCTAATTTATGTCAGTTTTCTATTCAGATTATCAAGTTGCATTTGTTCTTCAAGGCCAAAGTTTGCTTCATGACAAATACTTTTGATTATATATATTTTTGTGCAGATTTTTCTTAATTTCATATGAAGATTTCGGCCATATTTGCATTGGTTGCCATATTGTTAATTCTAATGCTACAGACCTTTACCTATCCTTCTTTATTTCTTCTCCATCCTCCTTTGAGTAACACTAAGGTGAGTGTCAAATTGTCTTTTATGTGTTTTATATTAATTAGTTTTTGTAGGTAACATGATGTATTATTTACCCTATGGTTTATAAGTTGCATTTGTAATCATTCTTGTATTTAGATTGTGATGTTTGGTTGATGTTTGTTATACACTAGATTTGCTACAGTCTCAAGCATTCTTGTACTAAGATCATGATTAATTGGATATACAGTAAAATGTCCCCATAAGTTGAATTTGAACTTGGGTAAACACTCATCTTAGATATACACCAATATAGAAGTACTCTCCTGCATTGTAATGTGCGTATGTGCCAGTCAATGTTTCTAAAAAAAAACAAAAAAACATAATTGCTTTGAAGATTTGCCTAGTTTATTTATCATTAATTTTTTAGTTCTTATGAGTAAGTTTGGTATTCTAACATGAATATATTGTGTGCAATATTTAAGATAGGCCAATCTAGTTCTTGCTAGTTGAGTCCTGTCTGTTTAGCATGATCATGAGTTATTCTTTTCGCACCACTTCTCAGTCCACTTTTCTGAGTATACTTCAAAATCAAGATAAGCCACAGAAACTTAGAATATGATTTTTTTGTGTGACTACTTATTTTACTTCTGTCTATAATTTTCTTTGATATATAAAGCTTACAGTAATGTAAAGTTAGTGATATTTATGAAATGCTCTCCTTCTGAGTTCTAGTTGTTTAAATTCATTCTTGTTTTGCCTGTTCCACATTGCAGATTATCATTTATTGAAGTTCATGTTACCAAACTTTGGTATACCAGTTATGATAGTTGTGACACTGCTATTTCTAGTTACACACAGCTCAAAATGAAAATGGACTAGAATCCTTTTTTCAGGTTTGCTTAATGAATTTACAGCCCACATTTCATTAGTCCTCATTACATTTCTCTTGTATTGTATATTTTGGAAGATGAGGGACATATTTTGTAGATAGTTGAATTTTTTCTTTTTATTTATCTTCAAGGCTTTCTTATTCACACAGTTTAATTGATGTCTTGATAGACAGACCCTTTGAATTCCATCATATCCTTCATAATAGACTTATTGATTCGTGAGTTTGTCATTTTTGGTAAATGTTTAAGAATTATCACTTTCACTGTGCACCATCTTGGTATTAGTCATCATTATCTCCTTTTCCTCCATTACATTACTGTGACTGCAAGATCAATTTGAAGTGCTGAAAGTCATTACAAATTGAGCAGTGGCTTTCATTTTGTCCTTTTTCTCAAACATATCACACACTGTTGAAAGTGCTAAGCCAAACACTTGGTTTGCACCTTACGTGAACATAAGTGCAACATTATTGTCTGATCAAACTTTATTATGGGTGAAAGAAATCATTTATCTTAGTATTTGTAAACTGAAAAGGAATATTCTTATCAGATGCTACCATAACAAAAGAATGGTTATGTATATTCTCAAAGAAAGATAAACATGAAATTTCTGGGTTTCACCTATTGAGTAGAAAGGTTCATTTATAGGACGAAACATAGATATCAATTTTAATCATTCAGATAAAAATATGTGGGTCACATTATAAGTAGTAAACTGTTTTCCATTAACCCTTACAGGTGATGCTCTTCATGTTATTGGATTACCATATCTTGCACTGATGGCACTTTTCTTTTGTCTTATCGATATTGCAGCACTGCTCTGTGGTTTGTCTTACATTATTAACCTTCACTGTCTCCATCAGACAATGCTTATATGTGTTTTATATTTCTCCTTACAGTAGGAAGAGCAGAGTGATTGTTTTATTTGGTATTTGGCCTTGGGAAGTTGTGGTTTGTAATCAGAGGGAAACAGGGAAGGCCTGTTACCTGTGCAGTAGTTCACCGTGTCATTAATGTAGGAAGTTTTAAGGGTTTCTTTTTCAAGGTGTTCAAATCTAGGTGGATTTCATTTGGAATCAACTTGCTCTAGACAAGTAAGAGAGGTTTTGTTGAAGGTCGTGATAGCATGTGAACTAGAAGAGCAGGGACTAACTAACTGCCCACCTCATCTTCAGTACTACACTTATGACTGTTTTGAATTAATGAGTAGAATGTCAGCAGAGGTGATGTCAACAGACATTGCCATTGGCCAGTGTATAAGGCATTGGCTTGAAATATTGGTCCTTGGTAGACCAAAGCCTGTCAATGAGTTAGTAATTTAATATGAGGGCTTGCCTTGACATTTGTCATCCAGCAGAACCTATTTTAATCAAGTTAAGGCTCAGAGTCCTACCTCACACCGCAACTCATAGAGAAGCCTCATTTCATCTAGTTCATTTCATTTATCTTCATTTGTCTTCAATCTAGTTGAGTTACACTCCTTTAGGATCTCTTCTTTAGCCTTTCTCTGTTTTTACCCCAATCTGATCAACTACAAGTTATTGTTTACTTATTCAGATTGTTGAACAGAATCATAATAGTATAGGGTGCTTTTGTTTTTTCATTTCCATTTTCATCTTCCTTTTATCCTTTTTCTTTCCCATTTGGTTTCCCATCTTGTTTATTGTTATGAATAAACCTTCTTGTGGATAACAATTCTGTTGATATAGATTCAGCCTTATAATCGAGTTACAATTCCTCTGCTTTATTTCATGACCTTCCCAAGCGGTGTTTCCGGACTCTGCCCACTTAAGGGTGCACTGCAAGTAGAAAGTCATGTTTTGCGAGGTTGTATCTTTGTTATTAGACAAAAAAGAGTACAATCTCATCAGAGAACCATTCCTTTCAAAAGAATCCATTATATCCCCGCTGCTGATTGTTGCACAGCTTTGAAGCTGCAGGATTCATGTAAAAGGGATTCTGGGATTAAATAATGATAACCTGTCTAGGAAGTCTCAGTCCAACTACATTGCTGTCACTCAAAATTCTCATAATAGTTCAGTCTCTGTTCATTTTTCAAACATTTCATCATGTTCATAAATCATACAAGATTTTCTTCACTTTCATTAGTTGTGTAGATAAATACTTACAAATAGATACATCACTGGATATGATTGCTTTATGTTTCTCTCCACAGTCACAGTTCCAGATCCGGTACTCCCCAATGATACGGAATATCCTCAAAGAAGTCCGTAGATTCCAGAAACAAAGGAGGTAAGGCAGAGTATTTCAAATGCCCAGACTGTTTATTTCATTTTTGTTTTGTTTTGTTGGGATTGTTTTTGTTTTGATTTAAGTAATTATTTCATATACAAATGATGTAGAACTTGAGAACATTTTTATCTCATATTTCCAAATGCACTCACCCAGATTTCATGTAATTAGACAAAATGGTATATGTATTCTCTGTGGCTGAGTGATGTTTTCCAATCAGCCTGCAGCGGCACACACGTTCGCTTAGTCGTGGGGACACGCTAGAAGGTGACGGTGGCTACTTCCGCCGTGATGCCAGGTAAACTGTGTACCACACTGGCTGTAATAGTCTTTCTGATGCCAGGTGTCTTTGTAGCCATTGTCACCTGTATTAATGTTGTCATCCAAGTACTGTAAAATAGCATACAGAAGACCAGAGGATGGGGAACTGAAAAGAAATGTAAATGGTATTTCATAAGTTGGATTTTTGTCCCCAGTCAAAAAAGCTGCTGAAAGATTAGCGTACTCAGAGTTACATCACTTTATACATGTTGTAGAAAAAATAATGAATTCTTACTCTCTTCTGTACCTTTCTTCTTCACGCAGCATCCTGCTGTACAGAAGAAAGATACTGTACGTATAGATCCATACACTCCAAAGTCGTTACATAATTTCCAAAGATTCTTCCATCAAAACATGCCATACTTACACATACTCCAACACTTTATTCAGCCACCTTCCTTTCATTCTTTCCCTGTACTTTTCCATTGTCCCACAATTCAGTCTTTTTCTGTGCAGCTGTTCTCAAATGAATCTTTACCACCTCCATCATCTTTCCTTTACTTTATCAGCTACTCATTTTTATATGTTCATTGGATTTATTCATTCCTCACCTTGTCCACTATCCCAGTTTCATGTGCAGACAGCATACATATATTTAAGATGTATGGTAGTAAAACTTTTCAGGAGATAGAGCCCCACAAGTGTAAATCTCCTTCCCTGCACAGTACAAATAAGTAATTATAGATAGTTAATTACTAAAAAGAATTGTTGCAACTGCATTCATTCTCCTGGATATTTTAATGTTACAAGCAAAATTCTCCTACATCACATTGTGTTAGTGCACAAGTCTTGCTACCATACTCCTCAATGCCAAGTTATTTGCTTTTTCTTTCCATAGTGCTCATATGATTTATTTTCCATTTGACACTGTCATGTATTTCAATAATCATTCCCATATTACTTTTAAAAGTGCTACCTAGATATTCTCATTATTTGTAACCTCACACTCTGTCCATGCAGTCATATTTCAAACCCTTATCCCTGTGCTTAAACACCATCACCATGATATTATTCACATTCTTGTTTAATTTTCTTATTTTACTCGAACATTCACAAATTCCCTTGCCATTGCAGCTCCAATTTCCATATGCTTACATCGGTATATTTCACTTGTAGTCTTTTTGTAAAATTTTTGTTCTGTTCACTACTTTAAGTGCAGCCCCACTTAGTGCCCTGTAAATATACATATGATATGATATTGATAGTAAAATGCACCTGGTCCAGTTTTAAGTATAAATTATCCATTTAGTCCAGCGTTATTTTGGTACTTATTCTCCTTATTTAATTTCAACAACTATCCTCCCTCAGCTTACACTTTACCATGTTCAATGAGCTTCCCTTCTAAGCTGTTATAGTAAAACTTTTGTGGGTTGAAAAATGATGCAGTCTTATTTTTCATACTCTCAAGCAATTTCCAGCATTTTCTTTATCACGTTCTTACTTATGGAACAGTATCTATTCATGAATCCCTTGTGTCATTCTCTGCCATGCACCTTTGTTCTGCAATTAGCTAGCTAATAGTACCATGTTCATTTCATTTATTCCTTTCACTTTTTCCTATATACAGTGTTCATTCATTTAGTCCTTTTCACACCTTTTGGCTGGCACTGTTACTGCATCTATTCAGTTCTTGACACATTACCATTCATCTGACTGATACTATTGCTACATCTGTTCAGTCCTTTGGAACATTACTTTCTGATTTTCAAGCACATCTCATAACAGCTCATGGGTACCATTTATCCTTTTGTTCAAAATCTTTTCTGGTATTTTGTCCATGCCATGCATTCATACTATATAATCTTGTATCTGTCCCATCTTTGTCTTATTCATTGCTAGTATTGATGCCCATTTGATAGGTATTTGGTAAATCCTATGAAAATCTCTAGCAAGTCCTAAATTTCACTTGTGTGTAATGTTGCATTGATTATGATATTGTGTGTTTTTCCAGACTTGATATGTATATTTGAGCAAGTGTTCCCATACATTCAATTCTGATGTCCATAGGAGTGGTAATGATAATTTAGATGGATAATGCACACCCCAAAATATGCAGTTACCTTGCTCATTTGCAAGTTCAAGCTGTAATACCTTCAATGCATGGTATCTAGTTTGGTGAGAGTCTGCCTCACTCTTTCACCTTTGTTTTGTGCTTGTTGTTACACCAGGTTATTGGAAAACTCGTGGGCACTTCAAAACTTAAAAGAAAGTTTCTTGTCAGATTTTTTTGCTGAAAAGAACATTCCATCCCTCATGCCTTAAATTTTTGTGGGAGTTACCAGGAAAAGACAATATTCCATGGAGAAGTAGCATCCACTTTGACTTTTACACAACACTGTAATTTGCTCACATTTTCACATTGTTCACACCCTCACTTTGACTTTAATCACTTTTTCCAAACTGTATTTTCCCCAGAATATTATCCAGCCCAAGTGCAAAGACAGTTAATGAGTAAAAATTTCACTTTACTCCGTCTGAATAATGTTATCATGTTCTTGTATGGTCCTTATACGTATTAAGAATGAAGGTATTTGGAAAACATTAACGTCACCATGCTAGCAAAAGTAATTTCATCCTTCTTCTAGCGTCCCTGACAGATTTGTATCATAAGTAAAGGCTTACCAAAGTGTTTTGTACATGACTATTTGTATTATTGGTATGCATGCACACTGCACCTAATTGAATGAAACTCAGTTACTTGTACAAGGGACAATATTGTATATCAGTATATGTGGAGATATGGGAGAAAAAGTATAATGGCTGTAATCAGGATGAGTTTAAGTTTAAGGGGCTGTATAGCTTACACTTCTGGTGATGATTAAAGATGCTGATGTTAGTGAGAACACTGGAGTTATTTTTTGGGTAGGGTAGCCATGAATCCTTGGTGATGAGTGTAGCTGTTGATGGTACTGAATGCAGACTGCACCAGTATACAGAAATATAAAAACTTGAATTATAGTTCAGAGTTTGGGCCCCATCAGTGAAAAACTCCCTCTCCATATGGAACAATAAGGTCATTACACATGTAGTAGTTTAGGGACACCTGATTTAGGTGTGTAGAAATGACAAGTGGAATCATATTACATCCTCCATGTTAACCCTGTTATATTGCTTTTCCTGTTCTTATTTCATTAAAGTAAATGGTTAATGCTTAATATTAAACCCAGATAAGGAGTACTGTTTCAGTAAAAGAAAACGAAAAGAAAATCAAGGAAAAAAGATGAATTGATATTTTAGAAATGGAATATTTTGGTTCTGCTTGTACTGAAACTCAGAAATGAAGGCAAGCATAAACAAACTTAAGGTGTAGAATGAAGTAAGACCAAGACAAATAATCAACACAATGATCAGTTTATCATCGTGTCTAAAAGTCAAAACAAATGTGGAGAGTAAGAAAGTTGTATCTTCAACTGTAAACAGATTAGTATACATTTTAGAAGTCATAAGTAGGAAAGGAAAATTATTAAGTTTGTAACTAAACTGAGGAAACTTGGATAATTGGAAAAACCAGTGACTGTAATTAGAAGCTGTAGCAATAGTAACAGAAGATAGATGGTTTGTGGTGAAGGAGATTCAGATGCAGCATAGCACTGATGGGAGAAGAAATTAAGAAGAAAAAACAAAAGCATTGTGGTCTCAGAGGATTTGGAAATATGGTCATAGAAGTTAGAAATAAAGTGAATATGAAATTTATACTAGGCTGGCATAGTTAATTGTAAATCAGCATGCTTTCTTGTGAGGAAAATGACAAAAGACAGTAAAATGCAGGCATTGGATGATATTAGTCTTAGAAAAGTAAGATTATATGGATCATACAAATGCTATCAAGACAGTGCAGTTGCTTTGATTTTTTTCATCCATTGAAATAGTGTATATGCCATTTACATCAAATTTGATTTGATCTCATAATTTGTTGCTTGGATGCCAACAAGCACAATACTACAATTTTGTATGCAGTTCCTGTCATCACTTAGCACCTTGCAGGATTTTCTATCAGTAGAACTAGTAACATACAAATTACTCAGGAAAGTGGATACAAGCACTGTACTTTTTCGGTCTTCAGCTTCTTGGAAGTCACAGAGCCAAGGGTCGTTTCTGCTGACATTATCCATCGGCAGAAACTACCGAGCTTGGCCTGATTTTGAAGATCTAGAGGTATTGCCAGATGAAGAATGTTTCTGGTCCCCAAAAGATCTTCAGATACCTTATATACATCAGCAGAAAGACAAATTGGTGCTCCACAGGCTCTTGGGGTTAGGTAACTACTGAAACTCCTAGGTAGCCAATCATAGAACTCTGGATTGTGTTGCTTGAATTTTTTTGATGAATTTTTTTAGTGTCTAGAATACTGTAGTTAGGTTTTATAAGGTGCCTACAGTTATATCTTTTAGAAGAGAGATTGATATTCTGTTTTTATAGGTATTTGTACATTATGTTAGGTAGTTTTCATTTCAGATAGCAGTCATATCTTATCAGGAACTTAATTACTAAGTTGTCATGAGATACGTCCGTAGTTGTCATTTTCACTTGCATTTTTGTACTATCATGCAATGGGCATGCAGTAGCAGCAAATGGGTTATTCTTGGAACACACTCTTGCCTCAGTACATTCATTGCACCTGCTACTAAGTGATGTGCAGCACTCAAAAGTTGCTGAATATGCTTATGCACAGCCACCGAAAAGGGCTGATACACCCATAGTCTCACATAGGCCAACTGTGCTAGCAATGGCACCCATAGAACTCAACCACATCTGACCTGTGATAGTGATGGTACAATGGGATGTCATTGACAAAAGCCTGTGCCAGGTTTAGTCTTGGCGAATCTCCCTATCCACAAGCAGACCTCTTAGACTTTTCCGTGGTTTACCCTGATGCTTCACATTCCCTGGTTCAGTCCACTGACAGCACATCGACTCCAGAATACCACAGTGTTCCAGTTCACTTTATCCTGTGCACGCCTTTCACCTTTCTGCATGTTCAGGCCCCAATTGCTCAAAATCTTTTTCACTTCATTCTTCCATTTCCAATTTGGCCTCTCCGTTCTCCATGTTCCCTCCACTTCTGATACATTTATCCTCTTCGTCAACCTTTCTACTGGATGTGACTTTTGTTGTATACACTATTTTTAGATTTATTCACGTGCTTTATATCACAATTAATATGCTTATACAATCAGATAGTATACAGTGAGAAGGCAGTATTAGATTGGACATTTTAGGAGGTAGCACTGTTATAAAAGAACTTTAGCAAGGAAACCAGTGGCAAATTTAAATCCATAAATCATAAATGAGTTTAGTGGTAGAAACAACTTCAGATGTAAGAAATAAAAAGATTTGGATGGATTAGTAGGCTGATGTGCAAGTTTACATAAAAAGGCAGTTGCTAGAACATCATTTGTGATCCTAATACAAGTACACTTATTAATTTTTCATACTTAAATGCACTTGCATGTTTCAGCAACATACTCTTGTCCATTATACGGTATCATGAACAGCCTAAATGCATTGTTAGTAGCATAGAGGAAAACAGACAATAAATAGCTGTGTTGTAAATGGAAATGGTGAAGAGCTTGTAGATTTATGTGCTGAAAAAGGACTGATGATTGGGAATACCTGGTTTAAAAAGCGAGATATACATAAGTATACTTATGTAAGTAGGAGAGATGGCCAGAGAGCGTTATTGGATTACGTGTTAATTGACAGGCGTGCGAAAGAGAGACTTTTGGATGTTAATGTGCTGAGAGGTGCAACTGGAGGGATGTCTGATCATTATCTTGTGGAGGCTAAGGTGAAGATTAGTATGGGTTTTCAGAAAAGAGGAGTGAATGTTGGGGTGAAGAAGGTGGTGAGAGTAAGTGAGCTTGGGAAGGAGACCTGTGTGGGGAAGTACCAGGAGAGACTGTGTACAGAATGGAAAAAGGTGAGAACAATGGAAGTAAGGGGAGTGGGGGAGGAATGGGATGTATTTAGGGAATCAGTGATGGATTGCGCAAAAGATGCTTGTGGCATGAGAAGAGTGGGAGGTGGGCTGTTTAGAAAGGGTAGTGAGTGGTGGGATGAAGAAGTAAGAGTATTAGTGAAAGAGAAGAGAGAGGCATTTGGACGATTTTTGCAGGGAAAAAATGCAATTGAGTGGGAGAAGTATAAAAGAAAGAGACAGGAGGTCAAGAGAAAGGTGCAAGAGGTGAAAAAAAGGGCAAATGAGAGTTGGGGTGAGAGACTATCAGTAAATTTTAGGGAAAATAAAAAGATGTTCTGGAAGGAGGTAAATAGGGTGCGTAAGACAAGGGAGCAAATGGGAACTTCAGTGAAGGGCGTAAATGGGGAGGTGATAACAAGTAGCGGTGATGTGAGAAGGAGATGGAATGAGTATTTTGAAGGTTTGTTGAATGTGTCTGATGACAGAGTGGCAGATATAGGGTGTTTTGGTCGAGGTGGTGTGCAAAGTGAGAGGGTTAGGGAAAATGATTTGGTAAACAGAGAAGAGGTAGTAAAAGCTTTGCGGAAGATGAAAGCCGGCAAGGCAGCAGGTTTGGATGGTATTGCAGTGGAATTTATTAAGAAAGGGGGTGACTGTATTGTTGACTGGTTGGTAAGGTTATTTAATGTATGTATGACTCAGGGTGAGGTGCCTGAGGATTGGCGGAATGCGTGCATAGTGCCATTGTACAAAGGCAAAGGGGATAAGAGTGAGTGCTCAAATTACAGAGGTATAAGTTTGTTGAGTATTCCTGGTAAATTATATGGGAGGGTATTGATTGAGAGGGTGAAGGCATGTACAGAGCATCAGATTGGGGAAGAGCAGTGCGGTTTTAGAAGTGGTAGAGGATGTGTGGATCAGGTGTTTGCTTTGAAGAATGTATGTGAGAAATACTTAGAAAAGCAAATGGATTTGTATGTAGCATTTATGGATCTGGAGAAGGCATATGATAGAGTTGATAGAGATGCTCTGTGGAAGGTATTAAGAATATATGGTGTGGGAGGCAAGTTGTTAGAAGCAGTGAAAAGTTTTTATCGAGGATGTAAGGCATGTGTACGTGTAGGAAGAGAGGAAAGTGATTGGTTCTCAGTGAATGTAGGTTTGCGGCAGGGGTGTGTGATGTCTCCATGGTTGTTTAATTTGTTTATGGATGGGGTTGTAAGGGAGGTAAATGCAAGAGTCCTGGAAAGAGGGGCAAGTATGAAGTCTGTTGGGGATGAGAGAGCTTGGGAAGTGAGTCAGTTGTTGTTCGCTGGTGATACAGCGCTGGTGGCTGATTCATGTGAGAAACTGCAGAAGCTGGTGACTGAGTTTGGTAAAGTGTGTGGAAGAAGAAAGTTGAGAGTAAATGTGAATAAGAGCAAGGTTATTAGGTACAGTAGGGGTGAGGGTCAAGTCAATTGGGAGGTGAGTTTGAATGGAGAAAAACTGGAGGAAGTGAAGTGTTTTAGATATCTGGGAGTGGATCTGTCAGCGGATGGAACCATGGAAGCGGAAGTGGATCATAGGGTGGGGGAGGGGGCGAAAATTTTGGGAGCCTTGAAAAATGTGTGGAAGTCGAGAACACTATCTCGGAAAGCAAAAATGGGTATGTTTGAGGGAATAGTGGTTCCAACAATGTTGTATGGTTGCGAGGCGTGGGCTATGGATAGAGATGTGCGCAGGAGGATGGATGTGCTGGAAATGAGATGTTTGAGGACAATGTGTGGTGTGAGGTGGTTTGATCGAGTAAGTAACGTTAGGGTAAGAGAGATGTGTGGAAATAAAAAGAGCGTGGTTGAGAGAGCAGAAGAGGGTGTTTTGAAATGGTTTGGGCACATGGAGAGAATGAGTGAGGAGAGATTGACCAAGAGGATATATGTGTCGGAGGTGGTGGGAACGAGGAGAAGAGGGAGACCAAATTGGAGGTGGAAAGATGGAGTGAAAAAGATTTTGTGTGATCGGGGCCTGAACATGCAGGAGGGTGAAAGGAGGGCAAGAAATAGAGTGAATTGGAGTCATGTGGTATACAGGGGTTGACGTGCTGTCAGTGGATTGAAGCAAGGCATGTGAAGCGTCTGGGGTAAACCATGGAAAGCTGTGTAGGTATGTATATTTGCGTGTGTGGACGTGTGTATGTACATGTGTATGGGGGGGGGGGTTGGGCCATTTCTTTCGTCTGTTTCCTTGCGCTACCTCGCAAACGCGGGAGACAGCGACAAAGTATAAAAAAAAAAAAAAAAAAAAAAAAAAAAAAAAAAAAAAAAAAAAATAGCTGTGAGTGTGCATTAACTTTAAATGATTTTCAGTAGTTGTCAGCTGGCATACAGTTTGGATAAAGCTCCACTATGTTGCCAAAATCTTCCTATTGACAGCTTTCACTCTCCTGACAAACAAAGAATTGCCTCTATTCAGATATGCACAAGATTGTATGAAGTAAACAATGAGAGAAGTATTAATCTTGCTTTCTTTTTTAAAGTATGAATGGTAAGATTGACTTTTCTTTAACAAATGGTGTTTAGGGATTTCACAGCAATATTCAGGCCTTGGTCACAGCTAATTCTCCAGTTTGTAAAGTTGAACTCGATATTTAAACCATGTTACCATTGCTGAGCTATGAGAGAGTGAGCCCTCTTGCAAGTGGAGAGCAAGATACAGATCCACTGAAAAGAAGTACGTTTCAGTCAACATTAACAAAGGCCAGACAATTTGATAGGGAATTCAGCCTTTACATTGCAGATCTTTGACATCTCAAGACATTCTGTTGCTATGGATGTGGGCCACATTTGACTGATATCTTAACATTGAATTATGCATACCCTAAACCGTATGTACGAATATTCTGCTTCCCTCTCATTTTCAAAAGATTAGATACATGATGATGATAGATTTATGATAATTTAAGGCAAGAGTCTGTATAACATCAGAAACAGACATTATTGCAGTATAAGAGATCAAGTAATAAGCAGAGCTGGACTTACCCTCTTGGCTGCCCCTAAGCCACCTTATCAAAGCTACCCCACCCATACCCAAACTCCCTATCTATATTCATGTTTTAAGAATAACGTTTATGGTTTAATCCATAAGATTTTTTTATCTGTATTATTGTGCTTAACATAGTACTCAATCATAGAAATTTGCTACCCCCCTTAAGCTGCTGTCCTGGCCATGGCCTACTTAGCCTGTTCAGAAGTCTGACCCTGAAAATGTTCCTGCCTATTGATAAGACTAAGGCTGACAAGCAATGAAAGGAAGCAGAACCAATGAAAAGCTACATATCAAGAAGATTGATAGAATTGTAAAATAAGCTAAAGGAGAAGCATATTAGGAAACTAATTGTAGAGGATAGTGACAAGATAAAGCTGATGCAGGGGAGTAGTAACAAATGTGTCAAGGCAAAAGACAAGCTATGAATTAGGACCTGAAACTCAGAGGTGGATGACAACAATCTCCTGAAGTAGGCCAGCAGCAGGTACACTTGGCAAATATCAAAGTACCGAGTATCTCTCCACCTTACTCTGATCTTCCACATTGCCCAGTCCATAAAAGCATTGAACTGTTGTGTTGACATCACACAGTTTTAGCACATTTCTACAGTTACTTCACCAGTTATTCTCACCCATGCACACACTTCGGTTATGAAGGTTCCTTAACTGCATTCAAAAGTTGCCCATGGATGTACTGAGAGGAAGTTAAACGTTGAGGCATAGGTTCTGGAGAATCCTACGGGCCGCCATATGACTGAACATTCTAAAGTCAATGTGGCTGATGAGCCAATAGTGCTGCATCTCATTTGCGTGTCCAAAAGCAGCAGCCTGTAATAGCTTTGGTACTGCCTTTAGGAAAAGTGATCTTTAATGCTCAAGTGAGAGTACTGTGCTTGAAGGAGAGAACAGAGGAAGGTAGCTAAATATATTGTGAACAAAGTTAATGAAAATCCATAAATTTGATGCTGTAGAAACATTATGTCAGAAATGAAACAAATTATTTGAGTGAAGAACCCAGAGGGAAGGGTTGCATAATGTATGCATAATCAAAAATATCTTGTTGAATTGCACCCTTGAAGTCTTTGTATGTTTGCTGAATAAACCAAACTAAGCTCTGTTCTAAACTCTCTTTGTTTATTTCATACTTCACTATTTCCCTTTTGATTGAGGTAGTGTCTATAACAAATGACTGCCTTAGAGTAAATAAATTCTCATTCAGCTCTTTCCTCGTTCCTCCTTTTGAAAGAGGGGAGGATTCCTAGCTCCGTACTTCTGTGGCTCTGCCCCTCTTAGTCACCTTCTATGACAGACAAGAAGTACATGGGCAGTATTCTTTCTTTCCTATCCCCAGGGATTATTACTATAAACTCAGTTAAATACAATACTAATGATAGAACACTGTAAAAAAAAAAGCTTATATATAGGATGACTGCTGGAAACATCAGCTTGATTTCTAATAGGAGCACCTCTTGAAGCCATATCTTTGTAAATCTTAATTTTGGAAGGGTCATTGTCAATAAAAACACTTTCCATATGCTGATAACTACACAATAATACAAATAATATCAGAGAATTGAAAAACTGATCAAGCTTTAGTTTTAGGACACCTGCTGGCAACACTGGCTCCACTTGTGCTAGGAATACCTTCTAAATCTTTATCTTGGTCACTTCCAGTGTTGGAAATCTCTCTCCAAATGATCCAAAGACAGATCGTCATGGCCAAATAATTCAGGATCCTCTTTTGCCAGGACATCTGCATCTAGTTAAAGCTATTAAGTATTCCACTAAGAAAGTTCATGGGAATGTGTTCTCATTGGTATGGCTAGAGGATGACAGACAATAGGGGGATATAATCACTGATTGCCAAATTTTTAAGCACCCAGGGCCAGTGGGCAGCTTTCAAATTGAGGCATGAAAGTCAAAGTGCATATGTACATCTTGAGGAATAGCTCACCTTACATAGACTTAATGATGTCTTTGTTCATAGGTATTTTTCAGTTTCAGTGATACAAGAGACTGCATCTGTAACTTTCTGAAATATAAATTCTGAGATATTGTGTAGATCATTAACTGCTTTGTTTGCTTAGTGTTATATCTTTGCCACCTGCCTTCTGTATACAGTACAGTGTACATCTTGACTAATTATTTGTCTTTTTAGTTTTATGTTGAACACATTCCAGCAAGGTTATCAGGTTGTAAAATCAATGCTGGAAAGCATTAAGAAGAAAATTTCGTATTTTACATATTTCTATTTCTGTAGCATCTCATTGACCATTGTTCATGAGAGGGAGTGGCCAGGTGCTAGCTGCAGGTTATCATGTTTAATAAGCTCCTCATTTTTAGTCTTATAGCAACACAGCAACTTCTTTTTTGAAGTGTATAATCAGATCTATGATACAATGCAATTTTTCTTAGTTTGAATTTTTAAGTTGTAGAGCTTTTGATCATAGTATTCACCACAACTACAAGTGGCACTAATTTAAGATTTTATATTACATAAACTTATGACTTATCTTACGGATTTTGGTTCTAGTAGTTTTCGGTTATTATATTTTTACATGATTTCATACTGGATGACATCATGATAATGCCATAAGTTCAAGGAATGTGTTAATGGATAAACTTGCATTTATTGTTGCCAGATAAGTCGTGTTTCCATGAAAATTCCTTTTCTTAGACATATCCACTTTGCATCTGTCTCACCATCTTCATGCCATGTCTTCATATTGATTTGGTTCTTCTGTTTAGTTTTTCTTGGATACAGTGAAGTAAAGTGAAAAGAAAACTAACATATATCCTTTTTCTGCCAGCTAGCTCAGACTTTCTTTACAGCACTTTGTGCAGTTATGTTTTGAGCAGTAAGAATTAACAGGTAGTTATAATTACCAAGAGCTAAGATTTCTAAACAGCCTGTACTGCCATGAAAGCAATCAGCAGTAACACTTAAGTGGCTGTTTAACATTATTTTAGATGAAACATTTGTACATTTTTGATCATGGATATAATTAGGAAAAAATTAATCACTTGAAGGAAAAGAATTAATCAATGTGGATTTATCCATGATACATTCTTGCTCATCCATAAGTCAGCCAAGGCTCATATCTGTCCATAGCTCAATATCTAAATGATTTGTCAGCAAATAATCAAGAGTTTGAATTAAAGTTACCCATTCTGATAATGCTCTGGATTGTACGTGGTATTTTTGCCAGTAGTTGGAGGGGAATATAGCCTTGCAGGGGAAGTTTCCACCCCAGAGGAGTCTAATTTACCCAGATTTTCCAAACAGCACAGTCTCTAAGCTGCAGGAGCTCGATAAAAGTGGTCCTGGGCTTATGTAACTAACTTACCAACCTTAAAGTTAAAAATTATCATGTATGATTTTATGAATTTTATAGAGAAAATTATGCTTCTCACGTGTTACATCTGTAAATAGATTAAGAATCAATTAAGAGTTTATTTATTTATGTAAAAGCCTAATATATTGATGAATTTACATAAAAGCTGATATATGAACAACCCAGTTTTGCTTATGATTTTGGGGATTTATATAGTATGAAGATCCTGGCTGAGCAGGTCAGGCATGATAGATTCTGATTGAGTCTTGAAATCAAGAGATATTGCTTACCAGGCTACTTATAGAAATTTATGTAAATATGAATGATCAGATATAAGAAAATAAGCTTCTGTGGCTTGCTTGTAATAGTTATTTAGAGCTACAGTATACTCGCTAATCACTTATTTGAATCATAATTTTGGAAATTTTACACAGCTTCTGCAGTCCATTTCAAATCTGATTAATGGCTTTAAAGTAGTAATACAAATTTTTGATAATCTTTTTCATATGATGATATGTTCTCATGGTCTTTTTCCATTTTCATTTGTCTTTGATTAATGATATTTTCCATAAATGATAATATCATTTCTTCTTTTAATGTATATCAGTGAATGGTTTCAGTAAGATACATGAACAGTAGGCAATTGTACATTTAATATCAATTCTTAAATTACATTAAACAGAATTCTTTATCAGTAAGTTTTTGATTTTATCATTGATTTTGATATTACATGAAAAATGCAGATATCTCAGCAAAAAAATATGAGTTGCTTTATGCGCATAATCATCGAAGATTTTTTAGTCTATTTCTCCAAACAAGGTTTGGTAATAGAATTGGTCATTATGTGGTTGGGTGCACCAAATAGCACCACTGATTTGCTTGACCTGTCCTCAGTCATAACTACCCAGTACCTTGGCACCTGTCTAGTCATCTGACACCTGTTGTGTACCCCAATAGTTATGAAGTTGAGAGGGGCCAAGAAGAAGAGCAGCCCTTTAGGGACCAGGTAATAGTTGTAGCATAGCAACTCTCTTAAAGTATTAAAAAAAAAGAGTGCTAGTAACTCAACCTTTTACTTTGGTATCCATGCCTCTGTCACTGGTAGTGCTCTGCTCCTCATAAAATGCTATAAGCCATTGGTTTTCCCATTGCTCATGTATCTGCTTTTTGATATTAAACTCAGAATGGATGGAAGGTTTGAAAATGGGAATGAAAAATTGGCAAGCTTCCTTTTCTACTGAAGAGCTTGCTGTGGTGATGAAAAGTGGGCAAACCTTTGTTCAGAAAATGGTAGCTTATGAATTTTGACACAGCAGCAGTTTCATTGAATAGCTTGAAATGTCAAAACTGCATTTTTTTTTCACAAAAATACTAAGACACAAGCTGTCCAGATTCTCACAAAGTCTAGAGTGACCAGTTGTAGAAGCATATCATAGGATGTAGAAAGTAGCTACCAAATTCCAGAGACTTTTCTGGATATAGTCTTATATTTGTTGCATAGTAGATACATAATGAAAATAGCTGGAGTAGCATGGAGTTTACAGAATATGTCTGCCAGTTTGCTTGTGTGTTCATCTTTTTCCATTATTATGCCATGTCAGATTTTAATATCTGAGGATTTTTTTTTCTGTCAGAAACTATTCAAGGAACTGTATTAATGAGATAAGCTATGTATGTAAAGTACAGCAAAATAATGTACATGTACTCATGACAGACATAAGTGCAACAGTATGAGAGCTGAATATTACTCCATCACACATGGAAGAAGTTAGTATTGTAATATGAAAGTATCATACAATGGAAATTTCTTCTTTATCACAGTACTGTGCACAGTATGATAAAGTAAGGACATTTTCTGCTAACAACCTGTAGTTTTCCTTATACTCTTGCATATTTTTATCTTTTGAGCTTGAAATCATTGATGATCTCTTGCTTTTAGTAACTAATTTTGAATGATGGTTCTTAGAATATGGTTATTACTGGGTATTAATCTTACAGACGCGGGAGACGTGGGGGAGGCACAGCCTCGGGCGGTGAGGGAGGAGGTGATACACCAACAAGTAGTGAGGCATCAGCAAGTGGGGCTGGAGGTGGAGATGACAGCATGCCACCCACCTCTGCTTACAATACGCCTACAGCCTCTCTAGCCACTCTCTCTTCACCTACTTCTGATGTCACACCCTCTCCAGAGGTAAGCCTGTTTTTGCTTACACATGACACATTTTCTAATGCATACAAATAAGACTGAATTTAAGGTTATCTCTTTATTAGAATTTGTGATTGTATCTGTATTCTGACTGTTTCCTTATTTGGTTGAAAACCAAGGACAATAGTGCTCAAAAATTATGTCCAAGGCTAGGTAAAATGAATTACAGCATTCCCTCCCTATCCTGAACTGATTGGTGTGCAAGGATGTTTAAATTAGAATGTATGCTGGGTTTTAAGTAGATTTTATAGATAGTTTCTATTTTCTCTTCTTGACAGCAGACCTTCAGTGGATTTTTTCTTAAGGTTGTCATGGCACATGATGTCACCCTGAGACAGTTACAGGCTTTAATCTCTCAGAATAAGAGATACAGAAATTCAAATGTTTTTTCTTGTTTGTATGCTAGAATTTTTATATCCTACCATTTCAATCCTTTTATCAGTGAATGGGTATCTTTCATTTGTAAAATATAATTAGGCTGTTACCCATAACATGTTTCATTGTTCTTCACTGTGTAGCCTTAAAAGAGGATGAACCAGTGGCCTTTCCCCTACATTTCGACCATGTTTTTGGTTGGTTGAGACAGCTAATGCTCTTGGCTTACTGTCAGGCCCAGAAACTAGGTTGCATTCAGAAGAGCTTTCTGGATTCAAACAGTATAAAATGAGGGATCATATGTCATCCCATCCCCCCCTTAGTTTACTTTTTCTGGACTGGTGTTAGTTGCTACTTACTGGGTAGTAAGGGCTTGGGGGAGGCTAATACAATTTTGTTGGCAGGTTTGACATGGTGTAGCTTTTATTACATTGTACATCAATTCCTGAGTATCAGTGTTTGATTATTTGTTGTTGCTGGGGTCTTTAAACTTGATTAAGTGGGTAGTTTTCCACATTCATATTTTGTTTAGCTAAGTCATGGACTGAAAGTTCGACAACTTTATGTTTGACTCAACCTGTCCAGGCTTAGAAAGGAATCAAGATATCAAATTCATTTCTTAATGCTCACAAACTTAAGAAAGATTTATACAGTCACATGTATTAGATAAAGATATTTACTTGGAAAATGATTTATTTTGTACAGGTACTTACCACTGCTAGGGCAACTAAGTATCAACTGCAGTATTAATTTTCATGCTATACTTAGATGGTATGAGCCAAGGGGCACAGTGTAGTATGCTTTATCCTGTCTAGGGGTGTAGAAAGCAGAAGGGCATAGCTCAGTAAACATCATGTATTATTTAGGATGAGAACAGAGGTATACATTAATCTGTACTTTGTCCTTTACTTAAGACATTGAGCACATGACTACAATCTAGTACAGTATACCCCATCCTTTTACTTAGGTTGAAAATGATGTAGGGACCCAGTCCATAACACTTTATTCACTGTTTTCTTGTGATATTGATGACAGAGGGGCTATCTACAACACACTTCTTCCTAAATTTGGGATGATGATTCACAGGGGAACATTCAGGCAAAAAAATCTTTGCTTAGTTTACATGTTGACTCCTGAAGTGCACTGTCATTTACGTTCCAACATTTTACACTACCTTTTTTTTTTTGATCACACTGTCATTGTTTATATGTATAGATGAATTTTTACTGGTCACTAAAGTATTACTCATAGTTTGAATAGAAAATATGCTATTCTGTTTAATAAGATAACACTAAATTCTGAATCTGAATTTTGTGAAGATTTTTGGAAATTGATGAAAATATTAATACTCCCAAAGAAGGTCTGGTTCAGTAGATGGAGTGGATTAAGGAATCTTGTAAAGTTTTGGTTAAGATGACCCTTAATGTGCCCTGATGATATCTGCTTTCACAGTTCATATGTTTCATAATATAACTGCATTCACCTGGGACACTGAAATCTGGAAACCAGAGCAATGAGTCCACATAATCTCAGGCCTCTGGAAGCTTGATTATCTGAGTGGGAAGTTCCTTCTCTTCCTGCAGCTGCTCCTCTGATGCCTCCGTCTGTACACAGCAAGGAGGAACATCTTCACTGGCATCCAAACAGTCTTGCACAATTCATCAACGTCCTCAGTAACTCCACCTCTCTCCAGAACTTACCTGTGATCACTAGAATCAAAACCATTGAGGTCCAAAGATGGCTATATGTTGTCCTACAACTTCTGCCAATCATTAACCAGAGTATATGACTTTACTTCCTACCAATTATTGGCTTCGATGTTTGCTCAAATTTTGGCCCAATTCCTGTCCTCTTTTTCAGTATTATTTCTTAGCACTGCAAGGCACAGCCTAACCTGTTTTTTTGCTTGTTTATCATTTTGCAATTAGAAATAATCTTCTCATGTGTAGGCTGGATTATAAGGGCTTTATGATGGACAAGAAAATACACTGCATATTTCCATCACAACTGCTTAGGCGCTCATTGTTGTATAAGAGAAGTTCATTGTCTAACAGCAGCATTGCCTTCACATCGTCAGGAGCAACATTTAGTTTTCTCCTGGGACTTTCTAATTTCAGGAATGAAATTCATATAGAACAACTCAGTAGAAATTTCTTGGATAACCAGACATTCTTGTTACCTTAGTAAGTTTCTGGGCACTGGATCATGGTATCCTTTAACACTGTAGCTGTTGAACTGTAAGCACAGTCATTGGCTTTCACAGGTGAGCAGACAGCTTATCTTTGCTAATCCATCCAGTTGACACATGTCCCATACAGCTTTGTACACTTACCACAACCTAGGTCCATTTCCATAACAAATTTCTTTTTATAGACACTGTGATCAGCACTCAGTATTTTACTCTACCGTTTTTTGTTAACCACAGTTTGATGGTCATGGAAGCACCATAAACAGCGATATTAGGTTCTGAAGACCTCATTACTGAAGTGTTGTGGCAGCCTGTTTCCAGCCACCTACATTGTAGATGTTTGCCCATAATAGGTACCCTTCCTGTCCTCTGATGTTTGCATCACTTGTAGATTGTCTTATTGAAATCAGTGTGTTTTGCACTTTTAGGATACTTTATCCTACTTCCTAACTTACATTCATGCTTCAGGGCATATTCCTTGCCTTGTTCTTGCCATGCTGAAACCACCATGATGCCAGTATGCCATAAGCATTCTTAGGGTACTCCAGCTTTGATTTGCTCAGTATATTAAGTTTTTAGTCAATATTCATCACTTCATATTTTATTCTGCAACTTACTGCTACATTCTTGGTAAAAGAAGGCACAAGAGCACTAATGCTATTTTTAGATGATAGTTTGCTGGCTCTGTAGCAGAATAACACAAAAAGTTAAGAAGATAAGGTTCACAAAGGCTCAACAGGGGAGCTTGTCCCTCTTTCATGAGTTTGAGCAGTTGAGGTACTGAGATGTATATGCCACCTCAGCTATGTAGTGGGTAGGCATCCTACATGAAAATTCAGTTTCTATCATTTTTATGACTCTGTCTTAATTATTTGTGGATTTTGATGTATAGGACCTAATGAACATATTATTATCAGCGTATTCAAAGTTTGCTGAACCACTTTAACATAACAAGGGAGCCACAAGTTACGTCATTTTCTCAAATGTAGGTATAATGGTCAGGTACAGATAGTCAGTCTTGAAATGTATAGCAACAATGCATAATTTCAACAGCCTCCATCATTATTTTACAAATGTAATTCTGGAAACAACGTAGTTCTCATTAAGTCAGTTATATACTCTGTCTTTATCAATATCATTTTAGTATTTACAGTAGTAATTATTTTCTTATACAGTGCAGCACTGAAAGTCAAATAGCCATAGCTCTTATGACAGCTCTGAGTGCTAGGGATAATCTCATCACAGGTAATCATAAGATGGTCAGTACACTCTCTCTTTCTTTCTCAGTAGGTGGTAGGCAGCCAAAGACAATAGAAGTATTATTGGTGCTACCTGCCTGGGTATTGCGAGGGTTAGTGAAGGCTGTGGTGCGAGCCATCACTTCAGTAGCTGTCAGGTATCACTACTTTGGCCTGGGGAACTGAATTATCTGCCTGCATCTTCCACATATGGGCTGCTGGCCATCAGTCCACAAAATGCAATTGCTCCATCTCAGATATAACACTTGATGTTGCATAACATGCATGACATTCTTTGTAACTCTATATTTTCCTGCGGTGAGCACTATGTGCTAGCCTTTCCACATGACAGAATTTCACCTTAAGTACTCTTAAGTAAGTATCCTGTTTCTCTTTCACTTAAGTACTAAGTATCCTGTCTCTCTTTCACTTACTTTTTGTGTATATTGTACATGTAGATATAATGCCCAACTCACTTTAAGGTAGATGGAGAGTCATAAGAGTATTCACATTTTAATCAGTACAGTAGTGAATTGGATCCTCTCTCTCATTCTCACTTGAAATCAGTCCCAGATAAACCAAAAATCAGTAGTTATTAATGCTGGTAGCATCTTAGAAGAATACATTTATACACCAAGCAACATGTGTGGTGAGTGCTTTACACAGGTCCTGCCATTCTGGCTAAATGTCGACATAGCTACTTAGGTCAAGTGTTTAGTGGTGTGATTCGGAAGACTTTCATTACAAGAGATAGAAACCTGTTTATGAGAATGTTTAATGTATATTGTAAAAGCAAAATTGCATAATTCTGTGTTGTATGGTCACCAGTGGACCAAATAGAAATAAACAAATAAGAGGGGAATCAGACACACTTCAGTAGCAGAATCATTGGGATGGAACATTTGAACTACTATGAAAGGCAGAAAGAACTTCAACTGTATAGTCTAGAAAGAAGAGGAAAGGTATATGATAATCTATGCTTGGCAACAAATTGAAGGTATAAAAGCGAAAGCGTTAAACCTGAAAACCTCTAAACAAAAATGATACAGAATTATCACATCTTCAAGAATGCCATAAAAAATACTGAAAACAAATTGGATAGTAATATATGATATCAAACCAGGAAACTAGACCATCTATTTAGCATATTGACAGGAGAAACAAGTGACATGCAAAGAACAACAATTCGAGGCCCAAGGCTCATAACCACACAGTGCTGTTGGAACCTTCAAACATACCCATCTTTGTCCTAGCAGATGAGTAGGTAATAGGTGATAGCAGACACCTACCACGGAGGTACTAATGCCTGTGTGTTTGGAGAAGTAATGACAGCAGAGCAGTGAGCTAGCAATGAAGTGATTGTAATATTCCCCTCCATGGCCTGGTTACTGTTTTTACTTTCTACCTCATATATACATAGGTTTCTGGAACTTAATACACAAGCTCAAACTTTCTCTGCATCTCTCACATAGTACTTGACAATGTGATTCATACAAGTTTTTACCCAAAACCATAAATTTCCTTTTCCTGGGGAGAAGGGAGTAAAAAACAACCCATGTATCTCATGTGTCATTATAGGTGACAAGTTGGTGGGAGCAAGGGGTTGAAAAGTTTCGCTTCCTTGTATTATCACTTTCTAAAAACAGGATAGTGAAAAGATATTGAACAAAGGTATATGGGGCCATGCAAAAAAGGTACAAAATATTTCAGTGTACTACCTGGAGAAGTAAGAAACATGCATGGACCAAACAACTACAGAAACATAAAATAAAATATGGTAAATCGTTGAAGTAAGTCCTGAATGAACCCAGGATGGAGTAGCAGCAGAGAGAAACAGTATAATTCCTGAAGAAAAATGTGCATTGAGTGGTATGTATTAGTCCTGCCTTTTGGCAAACTCTTGTCATAGGTTCTCGTTGGTAGGAAGGCAGAGACCCTCCCCTGTTATCCCCTACTTTCTTGGCCTTCATTTTATCCTTCCTTCTTTTTTCTAATCCTCTTCATGCCATTCATATCCCACTTTGTCTTCTATCTCCTTACCTTGTCACCTATTTCATCCATCCTACTTTATCTTCCTCCACCTCTTTCCACATTTCTTTACATTTCCATCATTTTCATTTTCCAAGATTTTGCTGTATTTCACCCATTGTGTGCTTATATAACTTTAGATTTCTTACAGCACATTTCTTATAATCAAAACAAGGAACAGCTGAATTAGATAATATGAGCACTTAATTGTATTGCATCAAGTTGGTAAACTTGGCTACTCAACAAAACTTGTTTTTGTTTTTTGGTAACTATAATGTTGTGTTTTCCCAACTGACCATAGTATAGTGTTCAGCACTTTTTAGATTGTTTCAAAGTCATTGTTTCAGAAAGGGTTTTAAGAAATAAGCAGTATAACACAGGAAATCAAGTTTTACAGCATTCGGATTTCATGCTCAGAATGCACAGCAGCACATCATTTTTAGCCAAAATTTCTAAACTCTGTTGGTATAGCATGCCCTTGGACCTCACTCATAGCACTGCACTTTTCTCTTGAACTTAAGGCCTATTCAGATTTCAGTCTTGCCCTCTTGGTTAAAAGAAGGTAGGGAAAACCATACATTACATTCATAAGTAGATTACCAGCAAGTTGTTTTAAAGTTGAATACTGGAACACTTCCCAAGCTGTCAGTATTTAGAGAATCACTGAATTAATCAATGTAGTGTTCATTAGTAATGTGCCATACATGTGGTCACTGTACCTATTAGACCTTTACATCTAGTAGAGTGTTATCTCTCAGCTGTTCTCCACACTATAGCTTTAATATAGTTCACGCCTTTAATTGCTTTTCCTGGTAGCTTGATCGTATATCTTTACAGCACCCTACGCACCGCCTTCTGGAGGTTTCCTCGCCCCAGCGGCAGCACCCCAACACCTGCCAGGAAGTGTTCCACACGCCGCCACACACACCGCCCACCCCTCAAAACCACCCAATCAGAACCAACCATATCAGCCAGGCTCACAACGACCGCCCACTTACAACGACGCGTTATCCGCCCAGAGACTCACGCAGCTCCCATTGGTCAAACACAAACCATTTGACACAGAATGGTCATGCTGGTAGGCGGGGCCAACCATGGACGTGACCCAGTTACAATCGTGATGTGCCCATGATCCTCCACTTGCTGGTTTTGCCTCTTCCATGGCTCCCTTTCTAATAGTCACATCTCAGCTCTTTTTACTTACTTGGCTTTAAGTGTGGGTTTACTGAAACAAGATAAGAGTAAATTTGTTGATTTTAC
The DNA here is from genome assembly GCF_036320965.1 of Panulirus ornatus. Classification (NCBI taxonomy): domain Eukaryota; kingdom Metazoa; phylum Arthropoda; class Malacostraca; order Decapoda; family Palinuridae; genus Panulirus; species Panulirus ornatus. The sequence continues at coordinate 12,762,670 of NC_092245.1, forward strand.
AGGGCATCCGCTAGGAACTGGACAACCCGCTGCTTCTACGGTCACCAGTGGTTAAGGCAGAAAGTGATATGACTGACTAAAAGTAACAGTTCCTGGAGATTGAGTAAACTAGATAGCAGACAAATCAAATTCAATCCATGTGTTTGCATTTTCATTTAAGACTTGGAATATGCTATGCAGTACTTTGTAGTGAGAGTGGATTGCAGTGTGGAATTTTGGGCCCATTATGGTAAAGTACATAAAAACAGGACAGTGTTAATGAACCAAGGGCAGTACTGCTAGTGAATTGAACAGTTTGCTATACAACTACTGTATTCATCAGTACCGACAGGACCCTTCTGTATGTGATTGCTGTGTCAACACTTCCATGGTATTCACTCTTGCAGCAGATTTTCATTAAGATTCTTGATCAATTCCAGTTGCTGTTCAACTACAGCAGCATCACTATGAGTGCTAAGCCAGTGCTGCCACCTTTCTTGGCCTCACAAAGCACCAGGAACATTTATCTCTGACTTTAGTGTTTCTTCAGCTTCTTATCATGTTTGTATCTAAAAAGTTCTGATCACATTATTGCAATAATAACTTGTTTGTGTTTGTATATTATGCTGTACACAACATGTGGTGGGCCAGACTTTTATAATAATGTATTCAGTGGTGTGATTTGCTTATATAGTAGAGAGCTAAATATATATTATAACATTGTTAGTACAATATTATACCACAAGACTTGGCAGAAGCTCTGAGGTTCTGTTTTGTTTCCCATAATCATCTGATCCATGTAGAAAGAACCTCCAAATGATTCTGGGAAGAGGGAATATCACTGAAATATGTATGATCTAAATCATCCCAGTTTCTACCTCCCATATGCCCATATATAAGAGTTTTGAGTAGAATATAATCTGAAGGTAAATATGTACTACCAGGTAGAAAAATGAAACAAGCACATTACAGTGTACTGAAATAGGGTCCGTCTCAGAGGTAAATGAACACAATTGTAATTAATAATCAGCAACTAGCACTACTTGACCTTGTAGCCACCTTTTGATGTCTTGGTAGCCATGATAGCATAATAGATATCTAGATATATTGCGTCATCTGCAGAGAACACAAGTTTCTAGCATATTTCATAATGACTTCTGATTTGAGTTATATCAGTAGCTGAAGTTCAGCTTCTTCAAAGCTGAAGATCAATTTTACTAGTTAATGAGGGCCAATTTTCCATTGATATCCACTACCATCTAAAATTTAACTGGTACTTTAGGACCAATTTCCACAATAGTGTAAGAAAAGTTCCACCAGCTGACAATGAATCTAAATGTCAGTAATTGAAGACCTGCTTTTACAAGCAACTCGTAAAACTAATTTCTGAGATTAGCTAAAGCTCAGGTTCAGCCAGCAACTGACCACCAAATATTCATTGATAACTGCAGATAAAGTCTCTGTAGCATCTAAGGACTTTTGTCAAGTTTTAAACCCCTCGAAATAGCTAAAGAACAACTTTTCTGCAGTTAAAGACCAGGTATCTTCAAGACATATAAGTCACATTTACCAGCAACATGCATCTTAGGGCATAGTTAACTAGCAGCTGAAAATTCCATATCACATATTCCTCGATTCAGATTTTACCTGATACAGCATAGGATAAAATGCTACTGGTTACAGCATCCCAAATCCCATCTGAGGCTGCTAAAGACCATACTCAGTCTATCCCAGCTAAATACATATTTTATCAAAAGCAGATGAAGACCAAGTTCCATCATCTTAAACTAAATCAAAGTTCAGTCATCAACAGGTAAAGACCAAACTCCATCAGCAGTAAAAGAATATCAAGTTCCACTGACAGGAGCTGAAGACCATCTCTTTCTGGCTATAGTTGTGCCCTCCAACAGTAATTATAGGTTACCTAGTCTTCAACACAAGTTGTATGGTTCCTTGCCTCCAGCGTCAATTGTCGGAAAGCTGGCCTCCAGTAGTGCCCTTGAGGGTAACATTACCTTCATTAGCCACTTAAGAGGTCATCTGACCCTCAGTAGGAGCTGTAGAGGTGTCTGGGTGTTCCACAGAAACTGTAGAAGTCACCTGGTTTCATGTAGTAGTTTTAGAGATCACCTGACCCTCACTAGTAGTTGTAGAGATTACCTGGATCCCTTACAGCTGTAATGGTCATCTGGTCTTTAACTTTAGCATTCATTGATTCTAAAGGCTTGTTGAGTCTTGTGGGAGTGACTTTCACTCATCCATTTTACTATAGCTCAAGGGTTTTGTAAAAGCACTATGCAATTATTTAATGTTTTGCTAATAGAATTGTATATTTCTTCCATCAGTTAGAGAAAGCTCATCATGTGAGACATAGTATTGTTAGAAGGGGATCATTGTTGCAGCTACACAATATTTCAACAGAAAAGTGAGTCATTTTGTGGCTGCTTTTAAGGAATATTTAAGTGTTCTTGGCAAGTCAGGAGGGGAGAGGTTTCCAGATTAAAGTTTGCCGGCCATCCAATGTCCTGTAAAGGGCCTCCAGACTGAGTGCATGGCTTCTTAAATTTGTAACATTACTCTTTAAGTGATATATTAGAACACCAAATTTCTTTTCCAATACATATTTGTTGGGATAACTGTTTTTGGATATTTTCTAACTTTTATTTGTAACCGGTGCACCTTGTTTAATTGGTTTTACAAAAGTCTGTGATGGAAAATGGTGCTTTTTCTTTATTTAGGTAAATATTTAGTTTTTTTGGTGGAGTTTTTACCAAAATCTATATAGAAAGATATTTTCCTTCCATGCAGTTACTTACTTTTGTTAGAAATCTCACTGAAAATATTTGGAAGAATTTTACAGGTTTTCCATATTTGCTATTATATCACATTGCACATAACTTGTAGCTTGTTATATTTCATGCCTATCAAACTCTCTGCAAAATACCAGTGAGTATTAAGATATGCTTTTGGATGTTTTCTTGTGTCTGGTGAGTGTTTATTGTATCATTTTTTGAGCACCACTCTCATGTAAAGATTTTTGGTTATGGTTCTTTAATTACTGCACTCAGAGTATAAAGTTATTCCTCGTGCACTTATTGGTCAGTGATCACACCTATCAGGGATGATCTTTGCTCAGTTAAACTTTACTGTAGGCATAATGATATTCCAAATAAGTGACAGTTTGATAAAGTTTGATGTTTTGTTTTAAGGATGCAGCCAAAGAATTTTTTCATATGCATTGTTTAAATAGGTGGAGCTATCTACTCAGAAATTTTATCTTTCATCAAGAACTAGAAAGAAGAGCATTATTGTCCTCAGAAATCAATATACAAACCTATCTTGCACAAGCCTGCACACTCATTCCGGAGACCCTAAGTGTAAACACACAAAAACTTTTAACTGTCTGTAAAGGGTTATGTTTAAGTAGGTGATAAGCAGTATCATAGTCAACAAATACCTATTGCAGATCTCCTGATTTCTGCTATTTTTTTTTATGTTATGAGATAGATTAATTGCAGTTTTGCCCATTGGATATTTAGCTGCTGTGAAAGGTCTCAATGGTGCATATACAATGTCCAGATAAATTGTATTGCTCATGAAAAGCTGCTCACCTAGGCCCTGCACTGTATATGTATAGTTACTGTGTAAGGTTCTACAGTAGCTTTGTAAGCTCTTCATTGTACAGGTACAGAATTAGGCTCTTCACTGCACTGTTTTGAAATTAGACAGTGCAGTAAGAATGCAAGGCTCTGCATTTTACATTGCCTGTACTAAGCTGTGCATTGTATAGTAGCAAACTTAGCATGGCATTATGCAGTTATGAGCTTGGCTTAGCATTGTACAGTTTTTGGACTTACTATAAAGCCACTGTTTTAAACTGCATTGGTCATGCTAAACAACTGTTCTAGAGTGCACAGTAGTAGCTTTATCAGAGTGATGCCAAATCATATGTATAATAAAGAATATATTTTTGTAGACAATATGGCAATAAGAGAAAGACACCACAGCCCAAACTGTTGCATTATATAGCTATATGATTGTGCTGTCATGATTTTTGAGTCTTTAGATATCTGTGTAATAAGCACTATTGGATTTAAATTGTTTAGTCTGGTGTTCCAGTCTTGTACTCTTGGTTGTCTGTGGTGTCAACTGTTATATTCTTTTTATGCAGTGCTACGGTGTGTTTATGTATGTATGTTATGTCTGTGAGTGAATGCATGAGTTTTTCAGAATTTATTTTAGATGTGAAGATGGTTAATGGCCCTTGCACATCTTTTCTTTGTCTGATATCCACTTAAAAGATATTTATATGATATTTTTCTCAGATAATGTTTATAGTAACACTGAACTTGGGTTTGTGGGCACCTAATTATTGAAAGAAAATAAAAAGGGACATGTGACTACGATTTTTGCTCTGATGTATAGTTTCAGGTCATATGTCAGCATGCTTCCTTTTACTATAGCTGGAACCTTTTTATGGATTTACTTCTTTGTGTGTATGCTCAAAATGTGTTTGGCATCACTGATCCCTTAAAAGAAATCATCAGAAAGATTGATAGAACCTGTCAGAAATGATATATATGAATATATGATTAGCCTCATGATGATTGTACTAGCATTCCAGTACAATTTTGTTCCAGAAATATGGCCTGACATTGTCATTAAATCACACATTGTTCTGTCAGTTGACTTCACATGCACCTCTTTTTTGCATGTAATCACATTAGGTAAAAATGTTTTTTGAATTTTTGTGATTTTGGTAGCTGAAATAGAAAAAAAAATTACTAGAGCTTTTTAATCAGATTATTTAGGAGATGCATTTTTATCATGCGAGAAATTTTTCTTTTAGATTAATTTCTCATTTTGTGTGATGTTTAGCATTGATTACTAGTATTTAATTGAGCTGGTTTCTGCTTCCTATTCATGATGAAGAACTGGGTAGTTCAGAACCATAAGATGACGTGAGTGACCAACCCTGAGCATACCACAGTGAATAACATCCTGCCACCTCTGCCACAGAGTAGGACTGTACCAAGCTCCTTGGTAGAGTAGTACTGAACGGAAGTGGTCCATTGTTAGGAAACTTTTTGATATATCATTAATGCTTGCTGTGATATATATGAAAAAAAGAGGCCTCACTGAAGCACTAAATAATTGTTTCTGATTGTTTTACCATTAGGATTTGTAAATCAGATGCTGTATCCCAATAACATTGTAAAGTTTGGGATGTTTTAATTAATGATGCCTGAAGACATTAAAGTCTTAGTTTTTGTATGAAAAATGAATATTGTAAAGAACTAGAAATCATACCATAAAAATGATTATCACTGTTTTGTTGCATGTGAATTAAGTATGTTTCATTCTTTTCTGCTTAAAACTTTTGCTTTCATATCATATGATGATATCTTGTTTTTGTAGTTAAGTTTAATCTTTCATTTGAAATGATTCTCAGACTCCCAACATAGCACTAGTGATTATGTTTAAGTGTGTACAGAAGTTTATCTATTTATCCATTTCTTCATGTTATTTTCATGAGGAATGATGGTAATCACTTTATGATGATTTTTCAGACTTGCTTTCCTCAGTATGGTATTTCAGCTAACAAAAATGTTCATATCTTAAAAGGATATAATGCTCTTCATACAGAGGTATTGTATTGTATATAAGATTACACCAAAAGATGAAATACCAAAAAAGAGACTTTGTTGCGGTATTTTTTGTGGATGTAGATCGTATTTGATTTTTATGGTATCTTTCATTAGTTTTTTGAGAATTTATATTTTAAGTTAAACTCAAGTCAGTTTTATAGTGTTTCTTATTACTGTATGTGAGAGTTAGATGTCAGAAGATCAATCTGAGTACATGTTCATATCAACTTAATGCCAGTATGTTTTGGTTCATGTGTTACTACATTATTCATTTACTCTCTCTATGTCATGTATTTATCCAATTTTGGAATAATTAAAATGTGAGTTTTAATTTTAATATTACATTTGAATATTTCTTTGGTTTCATGTTGAATACCTGCATTTTTCTCATCCCACAGTTTTTGCTACATGTACTGTATTTCTTAAGTCAATAATGATTCAATACACATAAACCAATTTTTTGAGTCTTAGATTGATAAATTTATACATATCTCTGGTCTTATTATCTTTGATACATCCATTTCTCAGGTCTTACTGTATTTTATACATCTATTTCTCTGATATCATTGTCTTTGATATGTGCATTGTCTGGTCTCATCGTATTTAACATATTTTTATATGGTTTCATCCAAATGATACTTTACTTCTTCCTGAAATTCAAGGCATAATCTGTAGACATGACTCAATTCACCACATTGAAAGAAAGCAATTTGACAAAATTATATCTACATAGGAATATAGATCAGTTACTGCCCTTTTAAGCAGTTGTTTGCAGGAATTTTCAATAATTGCAAAAACTCCTGTCTAATGATTATTTCAGAATTCCTGGTGTATTGATCCCTCAGTGGCCATTGATTATATAGATACATTTGATAACATGGAAACTGGTTTAAGAGATATTTCGCAAGTGATCCATAAAGTCAAATGTGTGTTGTAGACTCATTTCCTCTCATGGAGATATATTTTAAATGGTATCCATTTGAAATATCACGTGAGCAAATGTTAGGTTTGTGGGTAACTGAATCAGTAGTTCATAATGAAAATTTCACATTGTTTCTTGTGATAGAATTTATCTTATTCCAAACTGGGAGCAATGTTTTGAGCATATAATATGTAGTGATAATGAAAGTGTGCCATGTTTATGACACTTAAACATGGCTGCCATTTAAGCTTCATTATTCATCAGTTCCTTTCACCTGCAGCTAGAATTTATATACATAAACAGGGTATTAAGGTAGGTTATGGTTTTTAGATTCAAATGAAACTAAAGTCTATGTCAGCACATCTAAATATACTTTTTTATTTCTTTGTGTGAATTTTATAGATTTTCTCATTGTTTTTGTGTATTGTATTGCATCTTTAAAGTCATTTCTAAAATTTGAAATTCAGTATTTTCTCACATTTTCAAGTCAAGACAGTTTCTCAGGCTATCTTCCAATCTATCTATATCTCTGATGCTCATTCCTTCCAGGAGCTCCCATCAAAGAGATGGCCACAAGCAAAAGAGTCTCCACTTATCCCTGTCCTTACATGCCTCCCTCACATACCATGCATTCTCCCCCCATTCTTCTCCCTCCAGTACTCTTCCACTCTTTTTTCCCGTGTCACAGGTGTTCTTCCTCTCAAATCAACCCATTTATTCATACTATCATCCACTCTACATGCCCAAACCACCTCCAACTATTACATTTCACACACTCTGCTATTCCACAATTCATTCCCTTTGCATTCCCTGCCATACCAAATCTCTTGCACACACCCTCATTACTTTCTTCATTCCATCTAGTCATACCATGCTTCTCTCAAATAACTCGTTTCCACTGCCATGATTCTAGACTTCTGTGACTCATCCCCAGTCCATGTTTCGGATGCATGGGTCAGGGTTGGGAGGATTATGCAGTCCCTTAATCTTTTCCTCACATCCATTCTTACACATCTCCCATTCATTATTCTTTTTAGGAACCCAATGACTCTTGTACCCTGCACTTTTATCTCCCTTATCTCTCCTTCCATATCACCAAACTTACATAAAGTCACTCCTAAATACATAAATTCTCACCTTTTCCAGTCTTTCTCCCCTTATTACTGTGACACACTGTAGAAAACTTTCTTCTCTCTTTATGTAGAGCATTAAAGATATATACTTTCACTCTGTTTCCTTTCAAACACTATTATTTTACTTTACTTCCATTTACCTTCATTGCCTGCCTTTGCACATAAAAAAAACATTTAAAACCTACTGCAGTGCCTCTTCACTCTCATCAAACAACAATCATCCACAACCAGGCTTGTCACTAGCCACGGAACCTCACCACCACACTATCTCTACACCCTTTTTTCTTAGTTTTGCTTTCATGTCTCTTATCATTACATCATTATACCACACAGACACACCCACACATATACCAAAACTTTCAACTCTCTATCCACTCTTGCACATGCATTTGCTCCTTTAAAGAAGGCTTAATACATCCCCTAAAGCATTCCTCTCAGCACTGTTATACACTATCTCCAGATCCATAAAAGCTATGTACAGCTTTTCACCTTTTGCCAGATATTTTTCCACAGTCATTCATCTATCTCTCTCTGATGCCAGTTCCCTCCACGAACTTCCTCAAGAGGGTGGCCACAGTAGAGGAATCTTCATAACTGGTGAACTCCAGTGTCACTTCCTAGCCTTTATGCCTCACCTTTAACAGGCCATTGGCAGGGAGTACTGCTAGCACTCTGTTTCCAGGGGCTTCTACCTAATGTTCCTATTGACTGCTTCTCCCTAATGAGTCTTCCTAATGTTCCTACCTATTACTTCTACCTAATGCTCCAACCTTTTCCTTTTACCTTATGCTTCCACCTAATGTTTCTACCGTGTGCTACCTGTTACTTCTTTGTAATGTTTGTACCAATACTTTTATTCATTGCTGCTACCTTTTGTCCAAAGACAGGGCTAGCTCATTGTGCTCACTGCAGGAAGATCTAAAGTTAGGAAGACTGAGTTGTGTGAGTTATGTGTTGTTACATGTGACAAGGAGAGATAGTGTTTCTTGACAGAATGCCAGCTGTCCATGTGTGAGTGAGGTAGAAATGAAATAGTTACCTGGATCAGAGGAGTGCAACTTGATAGCCACTGAAGTGCTGGCTCACTACATAGCCAAAACTAACAGTCCACAGTCATTGTTGCTGCAAAAATCTGGTCCACACACCCCTTATCTTTCCAGAAATCCCCTTACTGCTCACATTTTTTTCCCATGTCATTTTCCATCATTCAATCAGTCAACACTCCTGCATTCAGGCACTTTCATATATCATAGCATGTAAACTAGATATGTTAATTTTTTTTTCTCCATATGCAGTATGTTAATCTTCATTTATGGAATCATGTTTGTGTAATTTTCATTCTTAAAAGCTGATTCGTTGCCAGTGAGTAAAAGTATGCATTTATCTAAATAGGATGAATTCCATTTTTTTTTCTTTTTTTTTTTTTTGCTGTTGGGTCTAAAGTAATGTAGTGTATACAGGTAGTGTCCATAGCCAGCTGTGGACAGGTTATGAACTATATTATTGTTATTTCCCTTGGTATGAATAACCAATTCCAGTGACAAAGAAGAACCATTTTAATTTTACAAAAAAAGTAAAATTTAGTATATTCTTAAGTTTAATTTCAGAAAGTTCATTCTTCTTCTTTGAGCTGAGGTTAAGTAGGATATGAATATCCAGGAACATTTCAAGAATCGAAATGCATATGTATTGTCCTTAAGATAGTGCCGTGGTGAGGAATGATCATGCGCCAGGCAGGGAGGCGAATGCTCATGGCGCTTGCAACAATTCCCTCCAGTTTCTATGGGTTGTCAGTTTGGTACAAAGCTCAGATGCATTAAAATATTCATGTCTGTTTTACCTATGCTAGTTAACTCCTTTTTTGCTCTCAATAAATCATGAAACACATTAATTTTGAAGCTACGCTAGAGTTTTATTTACCATATTTTCTCTTAATTAAGACAACTATTCCTATAGTAAGAAAAACTATTTACAAGATTAACCAATTCTGAGTACGCCAAACACATGTAATCTTTTTTAGTAGATGTGGTCATGGAAAACAAGAGAGAGGTATGTGTGGATTAATATCAGATATAGGGCTCTGGTTTTGATGCATTTATACATGAAAATGGATGCGACTTATTGAGGCTACCTTCGTTTATTCTTGGCAATACATCACTACTCGGCAAACGGAATAAGTATAAAAAAAAAAGATTGCCCATCCCTGATGCTAAGTTAGTTTTCCATCCACCTTATTCCTGGCTGGAAATACAGCTTCTTTACTAGCTTCCTGTATGTGGCAGTGTCGAATGCGTACTGACAGTGAAGGAACATACAATCGACCGATCAATTGCTGTTTAAATCAGCTGACTCTGCCATAGAAGGCAGATATGTCACACATAACCTTTCCCAAAACTCAGGTATATCAAATAATCTCTCGTAAATAATCATCCATCTGCGTTTTGATTACTCTACCTTTTCCATTAGTATACAGAACAAACATGAATATTTTCCATAAATCAGGGCGCTTCCTCGATCACCGTCTTGATTATCATGAACATTCACCCACTTTGTAGTGCTGTCTTCCAGTGATTCATTTATCATTACTGTAATACTTCTATAAACTTCAGGGCACATTGTTTGCACTGGCATGGGCCACATGCATAGTGAGAGTGTATGTGGTCTTAGAATTATATCAAGAATTATTTCAACACCTGAAGGTGTTAAAGATTTTTGGGTTGATGAATGTAACTCATGTTGAAGGCCTTAGTGACCCTGGCAATTGATAGGCCTAAAGCCCATACAACCAACCAACCAACCTTGCACTGGCCATCCTTCTGTCCTGTATTTTGATTTTATGTCTGAGCTGATGAAAAACAGGCTATGTTTGCTCTTTTGATCTTATTTCAATTATTTGCCTCTGTGTATTACCAACTCATTTTCATCTTTGCAATTAACATCTTGTTATCGTGTTGCACCAGTGCAATGTGCCTTTTTATGGTCGTGAATTAGTCATTTCAGTGAGCTAAAAATTATAAATATTCACCTTGTCAAGTGGACTTTGAACATGGCGTGCAATATCCGTAGGTTTTCATTAAAGACCGCGGCTAAATATTGTATCAGGTAATATGGACAATTTCCTCAATTGGTTTAAATCTTTTCGTATTAAACGTCAACAAATCATTTTTGTCAACAAGACGTGTTCCATCATGAAATTACCTTTAAATGCTTCGCTTTGAATGACTAAGTTGCACCTCAGAGGTATTATTAATTCCGTGAGTTGTGTTGATGATCAAAATTAACCATCAGTTGTATGCCAGTAAATGCGATAGTGACCGATAATGATTGAAGCTTATGGTATTACACATTGTTATTGTCTGGGGTTGTTTCAGCACGCGATGGTACATTTGCTTCCGACACCAAACGTCTTAATTGTTTTCTAAATATTCTAAGTCAGTAGGGATAGGTGAGGTTTATTTATAAGTACTTTCCTAGGCTTTAATTCCCCCACGTTGATAGTGAAGTTTATTTACCTTTTATCCGAAAGTTAAGGGTCATAGGGTGACGCGATTTAGTGCAAATTGGCAACTCGAGTCGGCACACGTGAGATACAGACTGACGAACGAGTGAAGGGGGCAGTGTGGCTCCGGCCGTTGGCGGATGTGAAGGTATAATCAATTTCACTCGTGTGTGACATTATAGTGACTAAGTGTTAACAGCTGTCATAACAATTGACTACCGATTTTTGAAATTTTTTTAACTGTAAAAGTGATTGATGAATAACACTGGTGATTGTAATGTTAATGGACGTTATTTATGTATGACGTTTAGCCGGAATTACGGTGCTGTAATTAAAATCGGACACTGTTGGATTATAGAATAGAAAATTACACCCATCATTAAAAGGTATGTTATTATTGATTCATATATTTCTGTTTTGTAGGTGTCATATAATACTCTTGAAAGTAGTCTGAGAGATTACGGATAACCTGAAGTTCGTGGCATTTAAAGTAATTAGTATAGAGTAGTTTGATAACTGTATTCCCGATGTACCAAATCAATGAATGCAAATTCTGTCAGTAAATTTGTAGGTATTGCTGGCAAATCGCACGTGCACATCGATCATGGTGTTATTGCTAACCTGAACTGCCGTCCACCCTGCCAACAGAACGACGATTTGACCTACTGTTGGACGGTGCCCCAAGGTCATGCTGAATGCAGCGCTTAACAGGGGTCTTGCCGGCTCCTGGATTGGTGGTTGCTTAATTGTTTCAGTGTTCACCGCTCGTTTGTGTTACTGACGTTTTGTAATGTTCTTGACGCACTACGTCATTCGTTACTTGGGTTTCTGTCCTTCCTCGTGGGTGCTGTAATGCAATTAAGTTTGCTTCTCTCATCTGTAATTTCTTTCGCATATATTTGCTCTTTGAGTAGTCGAAAGGACGACCAGATAACTGAATCTGTTCATGTGATGACTTTTCAGTCTCGTCTTGATTGTCATTTTATTAAATGGTAACTTGTTAATTTAGTTGTTGCTAGTTTTAGGGATTTCAAGATCATACTATAATTAGTATCCTTGTCTGTGTCCTGATGATTAAATGTACGTGAAGGAGAAGCAAGGCTGGAGTGAAACAAGGCTTTGAGGTGCCGAGGCCCAAACATGTAATTACCTGTTTGTATGTATTGAACATACGTCATGAATTTATGTATGTTGTCTGCATTAACCATGACCTTAGTCAGTCTGTCCCAATCATCCGCGGCTCTGATACTAGTAATGAAATTACTTCTTTTCATCCTTAATTACAAGTGTTTTATCTTTGAGCGTACATGGGATAGAGCAAATTGGAGAGGTGTGTATTAGGGGAAGGCATGCTGTCATTTTGCTTGGGCATATGAAGTGGTCAAGGGAAACCAGATATTGGCTGTGAATGCTGGACTCCGATTTAGTTGCATTGTAAATGATGGCAAGAATAAATTTAAGTATTCGAGGCTACATAGCTAAAGTGGGAAGCGGCGAACAAGTTTAAATATTTTCATATTCATACTTTATAATTTCCCAAGGACCTGTTTCTTCAAGTGGGTCCTGGTGTTGTTCCACTTCTTGCTGTTCCAAGGCTATATTACATTAGTATGGAATTGGTAGACTCATTTGATGTAATATATATATATATATATATATATATATATATATATATATATATATATATATATATGTATATATATATATATATATATATATATATATATATATATATATATATATATATACATATATGTGTGTGTGGGGGGGGGAGGAGGTGTTTTCACGTATTTAGACAGCGTGGGGGCCCCATCTCTCGAACATCCTTTACTCGTGATGGCTCTCCTATTAACGAGGTCTTACATGTAGTTCTCGCCACAGAAAACTTTGAATTTGATTAGAGTGTGTGAGTTACAAGTTGATTGCTGTGGGCAAGATGGGGAGTGGGTCTTTGGGACTAGATATCAGCTACCTATGTGTATGTGAGGTAGAAAGGAAACATAGGATATTAGCAGGGTGAGGGGGGTGGGGGAGAAACTTGACAGCCACTGTAATACTTTTACACTGCCCCGCCATGCCGTCGCTAAGGCTGTATTAACTTGAACGTGTGTGTGTGTGTGTGTGTGTGTGTGTGTGTGTGTTAGATCGGTAAACCGGCTGCCAGACAAGATAAGTGTAAAAAAATAGAAAATAGAAAAAAACTTGAGAACATTCAGAGTTAATCCAGGACTTCATTGTGTGTGGCCTCACTAGCGAACAACCTAGTGGCCTAGTCCCTCCACAACTTGAATACAGGCCGGCTACTGACCCTTCCCCTTCCCTTCCCTTCCCTTCCCTTCATGTATGATGTTGTCCCTCTGATTCCTCTAAAAAATGATTGGTATCTAAGATTAATGCCATTTACCACGAGTATTGAATCATAATGATACAGTTGCAAATGTAGAGGATTTGCTTAAATATGTTTAATCACAGGACTGTTTTGTAATATGATTCATCCATAGAACTGTTTGCAACAAATTCTCGTACTTATCTTCTCCGGTTATTTTGAAATATATATATATATATATATATATATATATATATATATATATATATATATATATATATATATGTGTGTGTGTGTGTGTGTGTGTGTGTGTGTATGTGTGTGTGTGGCATACTGTCTGTTTAATTTTATATCGCGCAGCTAATTTTGATTGTGTTTTGTCCATGGATCACTAGCTAATGTATATATATATATATATATATATATATATATATATATATATATATATTTATATATATATATATATAAATCATGGAATGTATGGGAAAGTACTATAGTATCCTATGAAAAGGTTGGAGGAAAGAAGATCCTTGTGCGCAGGGGTGAAGCTGGAAGACATGGAGAGAGTATTAGAAAAGCAGCCAGACAGGTACACTCAAGTAGAATTGAATTTAGTTGACCTGCCTTCAGTGCTTATCTGCTAATCATCGCAGGATTTAGAGCACTCTCCACCAGTTTATCTTAGAAACATTTTGGACATTTAGCGAAGAAATTCAACGACTTGGGAAAAACATGAAGGAAGTACACTTGATCAGCCAGATTGTGAGTGGTATGTGGGTGGTAGGGCAACAGCGTCAAGCAGCCTAACTAATCCAAAGAAAGAATAGAGAAGCTTAGCGATTAAATGAAAAATTGGAAGTAGAAACAAACCTGGAAGAATTATAAGTAGGTATTGATAACAACTAGACTATTTGCCAGAATCATTACTGTCACAGTCTTGGGTTACCTCTTCTACACAACACACATCTGTCTAGCCAACAGCCGTTTTTACCAGAGCTTACAATAGATATATTTGACGTGACGATCATGTACATTGCTGTATAACGTTACAGCATCACGTACAAGGAGACCGCAGAACACACCCCATGGATCCCAAACCGGAATACGACACAGGCTTCAACAATGTATCATTATGTGTTGTACACGCAAATTCTTTGAGATTGGAAACCATTGAATCATCATGATGGCAACTGGCTTCGAAAACATGTAATTGTTCGCTAGACCAGGACAATGATGACATACGAATTTTGATTTAAAAGTCACCTTCACATGACGCGAAAAATCAGTCGCATGAAATTCCCAAGCATTCACCAAACGTCAGAGTGATTTTGAAGTTTCTGTTAAGTTAGGAATCTTAAATGATTGATGTGGCATTGCAATCTTTTAACTTCTTATTATCTTGTTTGGATAGTATTTTATGTAAAAAAAAAAAAGCTCCCCAGGCTTTGTTAGGTAGCATAATAGCTTGGCGAACAGTTAAACATATCGTAATGAAATTTACTTTACAATTACTTTGAGGAATGTAGAGCTTTTACCGCTTTCATCAAATTCCGTTTAATTATTCGTAAAGAAGTGCTGATGTATTTCTAGTTGGAATTATCTTACGTACGTGATATGTTTTGAACCACAGCACATTCTCGGTCTCTAAAAATCTCTCAAGGGCTCCTTATTTAACTTGGGAACTTTCGCTTTTGCGACCGATGTTTAGTGCATGACGTGTCGAGAATACACACGACATATAGGGAGGGTTTCCCTGTGTTGTACTGATTGTTGCGACTCCCTCGCGTGACCGCGTCTCGTCGGGAGGCGAATGGACACAGGATGGTTAACAATGATGAACCAGCTCCTCGTCTCAGGTTGTTTTGGGGCAGGTTTAGTACCAGAACTGACCAGACCGTCGCACCAGGTTCTCACTGTGGCTGGTATTCCTTTGTTTAGGGTCTCTTGCATAGAATTCGTGTTCGTCGTATGTTGAATCGTCAGTTTCGGAGTTAGTGAATTGTGACGATGATAAGGATAATGAAATTATTTTACCATTTTTCAGTTGTCCATTAGTATTTAATTATCAGAGCTGTCAGGTATCTGAAGGCGAAATAAAAACACGAAATGTAAATATTTCTCTTACCAATAACCAGATCTACCGGTTGTCTTGGAACAGTATGAGCGTGTGTACTAGTAATCTTAGTTCTCTTTGGTGTTCGTGCTTAGTAGCAAAAAATTGAGATTCTCCATACATTACTTATAACGCAGGTATTGTTTAATCACCTCATTGGACTGATTCTCATCGTTGTTACATTCAAAGGTGTTTGGTTATGCAATTGTCCTCGCAAGACGCAGCTAGCCCTTTGCCAGTCATAGAAAACGGATACTTCACTGTCATTACTACGTCCACTTCCTCAGTGTTGGTTTCAGAGTTTTTCACTCTCATCCATGAGAAGAAATTATCCCCATAAGCTGGCTTTCGCACACAGTGGAAACTGTGGTTCTGCGGAAGTAAATTTGTATAATTTAGGCCACAAGGATGGTTTAACATCCATCCTCTTGGGAAGGTTGAGGTACAGTAATGATGACTATGGGTAGAACGTCGGTCTGTGAGAAACGTGTTTCCCATCGCAAGTGCGGAGTGACTTTGTATTAATTTCTTTTTTCACCGTAATGCTCGATACAGTGGGAGGAGACCAGTAAGGTACACGCTATGCAGAGATTACAGTTACTTCCTCGGTGAAGGTTCTTTTCTTTATACTGTTGTACCAAAGTATTCCAGCATCACATAGCTCTCGTCTCATTACATTCCTTATCTAGCCACATACTCCAAGCTTTGAACGTGTACAAAGCAGTACTTTTCCCCATCTCATCAGCAGGCTCACGCAAGATCATCTCATTTATCTCGACATAAATCACCCAGCGTAATAGATGTCTTACGGTTTACCCGACTTAATTTGGGAATCAAGCATTGAACTAACTGCACAGGAACATATAACCGTTTCAACTCGGAGCTTTATAGATTTCCTTCTTTTCATATCCTAATTGTGATCATCGCATTCCCACTAGCTCTCTAACGAACTCCTTTCAAAGTTTTCTGCTCCTACAACCTACCTATCCCTTCAGCGAGCAGTCAAGGAAGATGTTCGTAGCTGTCTTTCTAGTCGCTTGGACCTGCGTGTCCTTATTGCAACATTCCCTTGCCCACATCTTTCGTTGTATACAAAAAGTCCAACCCGATGCACCCCATCCCTTCAAACCCAAATGTGAAATCAACCTTCCCCTCTTCTTTTTATTCACTAGCCCTCAGACCCCTGGTATACTTACCCCCTCTCCATGTAAGTACCCAGCCTCACTCCCTTCTCCGAACACCTCTCTCTCTCTCTCTCTCTCTCTCTCTCTCTCTCTCTCTCTCTCTCTCTCTCTCTCTCTCTCTCTCTCTCTCTCTCTCTCTCTCTCCGTTGTCCTCCTTAACCCTCCCTCACGGAGCGCCATACTCGCCTCCAGGGCTATAAAAACTATTCTAGGACCTTGAGTCATGTTTCTCCTGAGCTTGTGAAATCGCCGTTCACGTGTTCAAATATCATACTTACATTGGACGTATTCAACAGGATCGTACAATCACTAATAGACGTTCATATGGCTATTTGTTTTTAGTCTTACGATTGTATGTATTCATGTTGACATGGTCACCGCCAACCACTTCCCAGCAACTACCGTCATTCCTCAAAATCCCTCATAACCACCATCATTACCTCCCATCATCAGCCTCCCCTCCGTTCAGCCAACCTTGCAACCATAGAACCAAACTTCCCATTCTTCACAATCGTATCATTTCCTCCCAGTGCTTCCTCTCCCACATTTCCTCTTTCCTCAAGGCCGCGTTATCACTTACCCTCACGAAATCCACAGTTAACTGTACTCGTGCTTTGATTATACCTCAGCCACACAGCACAGCTAAGATGATCGGCTAAATCAAACAGCTCGGTCACGGTAAGATAAGTCAGGGAGGGCAATTAGTTTTTTGTATTTTTACTCAACTGGAGATCCCAGCTGCTCAAGGTCGTTGGATGACGGTAGACCTGAGTGTCTTAGGAAGTTGTGGTCATGGATGTGGCTGGGTGAGGATATGACTGTTCCTCTAATTATAGTATGGATCTCAGTGTGGGTGTATCTGTGGATATGGGTGTGACTGTGATAGTCAGTGAGGCCTGTGGCTCAGTGGACGGTTGTGGGTGTGGTTATGGGCGTGGCTCCGGTATTACGAGGTGGATAAGGGTGTGGTTTTGAGACAGATGAATTCGTGTGAGGTGTTGAGCAACGCCTTGGCGTGTAACTTCAGAAATAACTGGATGATGCCGAAAGATCGGGACGTCCCCACTGCCTACGGAGGGAGGGGTGAGCTGATGTGGTGGTGGGAGGATGGAGGTGTGGCAGGCAGTCATCACCAGGGAGGTGGCTAGCAACAAATCACTAAGAAGACATACATCGAAAACTCAGGAGAAAAAAAATGCCCTTTAGGTATAAGTGGTTTCCAGTCCTTCTCATTACGTGATTAATATTATTTTTTAAGATACAATATTGGCATGACTCTGCTCCTTACCGGTGCTCACAGTCAGATATCTCTCCCACAGTTTCCTGATAGCTGTCAGTTTGCATTTCCGCCACATACCCGTCACTCTTCTAGAGTCATGCCCCCGCATCACCCCCTCTAATTACCTTTTTATACAACCAGACTCAAATTTCACCGTCATCTTTCGATTCCCTCGTCTTGTCATCCCCCCAATCTTCCTTTCTTTATTCATGCCATTCGTTGTTCCAGTTATTCACTCAGTACTGTCATTTCCCAAACTCCCTGCTTTGGAAATAGGTTCAAATTGCGCCTGATGTTCGGTAAACTGAATGGGAAAGTTTAAGTTCGCCCTGGTCGTGTACCTCGCCTGTATATTGCCTGTCAGCCAGCCCGTCTGAATCCGAAATCGACCTATTAAAAATCTGTCATGCGTAGTGTTCGTCTCTCCTCCTAGAGCCGAGTCATCCTCAGAATCAATATGTCGGGTTGGTTGTGGGGTCACCTTAACGCCGTTGTCTAAACCTAAGGAATATCTGTGATCGTTAAGTCATGTATGTATGCAGGTTTCGTATAGTTGATGTCGTATGTATTTGGAGAAACACTGACATCCGCCGGTTGGTAGTTGAATATTCAAAAAAACGTTGCCGCCAGTCGGATGTAAGGGCGAGGCTGGCAGTGTGAGGAACAGTAACGAACGCTGTTGTCAAGTGGTGTTGTCCTTCACAGAGTTTGCACTTCTACTTAGTTACGGAATGTCCAGTAAGTGATTCTATGATAACTCATCGTTGGTAAAACGTATATATTTTTATTGTTTAGAAGGGAAACTTAAGGGTATCCGTTGAGATGAGGAGCATTGAAGTATATTCCTTGATAACTGGTGAGAATTGCATAGCATCACTGCTTTGGATGCGACAGTTTAGCATAGTTGTGAAGTGTTTGACGTCAGTTTTTAGTATCGAAATTTCATGGGTTTGCTGCTATTGTGATTATTAATCTCTAGATAAAGTCCCTTTGTAGGGAGATGTCCAATAATGAATTTCATTATGACTTTTCGGCTGCCACATAACCTTTTGAACGCAACATTAAACATATATACACAGTTGGACGTAAGATCTTACTGCAATATTTTCTTTCATATTAAAGACTTACTAGGAATCTAGATTAAGATATTTTTCTTAAAAGTTCAGGGGCATTATTCTCCTTGTGTGATTATTATCCTGCAACATTTGGTATGTCAGAGTATTCTTTCGTCAAAGCACAGTGCTTACATGTATATGTGAGTGTGTGTCCTATATAGTCCAGCTTATGAAATCCAGGTTCCTGAACTAGATGTTTGTACACGCTTCCCACCTGCTGGAATGCTGCTCAGGTGATGCTCTTAGTGATACATACTTGCATTTTACACCAGTGACCAAAAAACATAATTTGATCATTGCAGATTACGTATATATCATTTACCTTCGTTGGAGAGGAAAGTAGAGTATCAGAACAGAAATTTCTTACGTTTTCTTTAATTCCAGCCTCACCTCCATCTCCCCCCCCCCCCCCTCGCCCACACCTTCCTGAGCCGCCTCAAAGCCGTTGATCATTGTCAAGGTCGCATATAACTTTATCCGTCCTTATTACCAAGATAACTTCTATGTTCCCCGACATCCGACTGATCCCACTGAACATCACATGGCTAGGAGATGTATTGCTTCATGCCAAGCGATTCGTTTCAAGGAAATTCATATATGCACTTCTGTAGAGAGAAATGGTGATTTCTTTCCGTCTCGCGTCAAACTCTCCATATTTCGTCAGTGTGGTTAGAGAGGCAGGTTCCCCAAGGTCAACATATTCATGACTTTACGGAAGTTGTATAAGTCCGCATTTTAACAATGTTTGAAGTGTTGTAAGAGTATGTTGCATACGAGTAACATTGTTTTATGTTGATTTAAGTAGTAAGTATTTAGCTCTGAAACACCAGTAGAAATACTAAACAAGCTAATGAATTTGACACACGTAACACTGAGCTTACATATTTGGAAAGGTTTGGTATTTCGTACCCTCAGAATACCGCAGACGTGTCGAAATCCAGTTATGGAAGAATTTATTATTTCGTCCCTTCAGTACAGTGCTTTATTATGTTATAAGTTCACAACAGGAAGGGTTTATTGTGTTTCATACATATACTATCGTATTGAAAGCTCATGGTATTAGGGATTTTTTTTATCGTTAGTTTTCAGGTCTGGAGTATTTAGTTATAATTTTACCGAGATCACACTCATTATAAGAGTTAGCTGTTTATATATATATATATATATATATATATATATATATATATATATATATCATATATATATATATATCATATATATATATATATATATATATATATATATATATATATATATATATATATATATATATATATATATATATATCCTTGGGGATAGGGGAGAAAGAATACTTCCCACGTATTCCCTGCGTGTCGTAGAAGGCGACAAAAAGGGGAGGGAGCGGATGGCTGGAAATCCTCCCCTCTTTTCTTTTTTTTTTTAATTTTCCAAAAGAAGGAACAGAGAAGGGGGTCAGGTGAGGATATTCCCTCTAAGGCCCAGTTCTTTGTTCTTAACGCTACCTCGCTAACGCGGGAAATGGCAAATAGTATGGAAAAAATATATAAATATGTG
>NC_092245.1:12790903-12913403 GCF_036320965.1 Panulirus ornatus
TTTTGAATAAACTACAGATTGCAGTGGCTAAGAAAATGCAGTTTTAATTAGTTGAATTCCTCATTTGCATTGTATTGCCTAAGAGAGTTGAGTTTAGAAGCATTTACGACTCTGAGAAAGGTCGAGACGAAGGCGTCCCAGCACCCTTCCCTTCCCTTGTGCATTTGTGAACTGTGAACACTAGAAAGTCACGTGGGAAATGACTGAAACATCTCATTGTGTTGTGGGTTACAACGGGACTCTACGAATAGTGATTTTTTTTTTTCTTAGGTAAACCATCCACAATGAATGTAAGTAATATGAAGACTTCTTAAAAAGTACAGCATGATGAAAAGAAATTTTATGATGCACAGATTATTTCTGTTGTAGAGACCTCCTATGACGAACACAGGAACTTACAAGCGTAGGAAAAAAGAGTGAAAAATTGTCATCCTAAAATCTAAAAGCTGTAATAGAATTTTACTTTATAAACAAACATTACAAAATGAAGATAAACAGAAGTTTTTATTTGGTAGATGTACATTTTTAGGAGCAGAGGAGCACGGCCAATTATAGAACGGTCTACTGTGGAGTCAGAGAGAGAGAGAGAGAGAGAGAGAGAGAGAGAGAGAGAGAGAGGCTCCTATTTGGTACTAGAGAGCGGACTTCGGACTTGGTATATAGCGGCTTGACTGGCCGCGTTAGTTGCGTGCTAGACATTCCGCGCGACAAGGAGAGATTGTAAAGCCTTACGTATGGTTGTCACGGGGGCTGTCTGCATGCCTCTTGGTGGATTAGAAACGTATGTAGTCCGTTACTATCGTGTGTATTTATAGAGGGCGAGGAGCGCTTGGTGATGGCGGAGAACCATCTTGAATGTGAGATGTTGAGATCTCGGAGTGGGTCTTCTGTTGCTAAAAATTCTTGGCCATTTGCTTGATATATATATATATATATATATATATATATATATATATATATATATATATATATATATATATATATATATATAAATATATATATATATAGAAACAACAAAATGATTTTTCAGTGTCAAGCCTCCATGGTTCCCGAAATAAATCCATTTAATTTTCCGTTCTGACTTAAGGATACATTTTACACCATTGTTTAAAGGACACATTACGTTTTTTGTTTGCTTATAGGTTTTTTGTTTTGTTTTTTTGCAGCCGATCCGCTTTGCTTCTGGATATATATATATATATATATATATATATATATATATATATATATATATATATATATATATATATATATATATATATATATTGTACTTAATCGCTGTTTCCGCGTCAGATAGGTAGCGCCAGAAAACAGTCGAAGAATGGCCCATCCACTCATATACACATATGTACATAAACGCCCGTACATGCACATATACATACATATACATATCAACATCTACATTCACAGACATCTGTACATATGTACAGATTCATACTTGCTTGCCTTCATCCATTCCTGTCGCTACCCTTTCGTGTTAATAAAGGGTTAGAAGTAAATCTTGGCATTTTGAAAGGAAAAGTCTTGATGAGATTCATGCATGGTAAAATTTTAGCAGAAAATTTTTTTTTTTTATCTTTTCATGTTTCTTTTGAAGAACTTACCAGCGCTTACGAATTTTCTTCCATAGAGGAAGATGATTCGGTAATGTATTGCAGTATATGTTGATTTATTGAATATTTAACAGAAGTATTATACACCATAGCCACGTCGCTTCCCACAGTACGACGCAAGAATCAGTAAAACGAGCAAAGGAATCAATCGTAAAGCTTTGCGTTGCATAGGAAGTGAGGAAATAATGCCATTTACCAGATTTTGAAATGAACCAGATGTTGGAACAATATCCAGTGATGAGGTAACTCGATCATGATTTCAAACGAGATTAAGAAATTATATTGGGGAAATAATATTCCCCCCAACCAGATCCATGAATTATCACGGTTATAATTCAGATTTAAAAGTTAGAAAAAAGAAAAGTTCATCGACCAGATCACGAATTATATTAATAATTTTCATGTATAAGTTCTAGTTTGAATTCTCATTAAGGTGACTTGATGATAATAAGGTTCCATTATCTGTCGCAGGAATATTTTGCTCGTAATTATATCTGAGTTGACGTTCGTCCAGACTTCAGATGTATAAAACATGAATGAAAGTTCGACCAACGTCAAAAGGTTGAGGTAGGTAAATATTAATGTTGGAGTACATGGTCCTGGTTCTCAGGGGAAAGGGGGGCGGGGGGAGGGAGGAGGAGGAGGAGGAGGAGAAGGAGGAGGGTCGTTCGCTCCAGCCATCTTATATAAAGACGAACTTTCGCTGCTGTGCCAAGACTTCATAGGTACCAAAGCGACGAAACAGTCTTCAAAGACGAGTGGGATAGGATACTCTCAGCCTTATGATTGCTTTCCGTAGTGCACGACACCATCGCTTATGTCCTGGTTTAACCCTTGGTTTAGGCTGATGGTTTACTCCCCCGGTTTACTTGCTCTGAACCGGGTTTAGGTTTGGCTTGTCCAACACATATTTAACATATGTGTCTTTCGCTTGTATCGCATCTCTCTCTCTCTCTCTCTCTCTCTCTCTCTCTCTCTCTCTCTCTCTCTCTCTCTCTCTCTCTCTCTCTCTCTCTCTCCCGACGACGCATACCTACCTGGTCATGTGACCGTCGCAAGGATGTGTGTCTATGCTTTGAAGGCTACATATCTCATGTCGCATTATAATTGCCTGTCGGGGAACATAACCAAGCGTCCTGTTTGGACAGGTGTAATTACTAGATTAATGAGCTGACAAGCGGCATATGCCAGGGATTGTTAGATACACTGCGTTACCTACCTGCCACACTTTGTTATTCGAGAATAATATCCTTTAGTGTCTTTTATATATATATATATATATATATATATATATATATATATATATATATATATATATATATATAGAGAGAGAGAGAGAGAGAGAGAGAGAGAGAGAGAGAGAGAGAGAATTTACATGAAGGAGGTTCTGTGAAACTAGACATCATCGATTCCTGGTATTGGGGTCATTGTGTCTCGTCTGGTCATCATATTTCGGATTATTGCCCTCCAATTGCTCCTCCTCCTCCTCCTCCTCTTCCTCCTCCTCCTCCTCCTCCTCCTCCTCCTTCTTCTAAGACCTCCCGCGCCCGGTAATCCCCTTGTCTGTTCGTGTTCCTCTCCCTATCTTCTCCCCCACTTCCCCCCGCGCCATCTGGCCCAACTGTCAACTTCCCTCCTACTTATCCTTGCCCCCTTCCTCCTCCTCCTCCTCCTCCTCCCCCCGGCTTCCTTTGTCGGTCAGCAGGATGGCTCGGGATGTCAGTACCACAAGGATCGCGAGGCGCATTTCCTCACGTCTCGAGTGGTGACGCGCAGGTCTCGCCTCCCTTCATAGTCTCTCTCTCTCTCTCTCTCTCTCTCTCTCTCTCTCTCTCTCTCTCTCTGATCCTTCGCACACGCGCGTACACAAACACATATACGAATCGGCCCGGGCCCGCGTTGGTTCGAATCCTTGGGTGTGGCAGTCAGCCCCATAGCCAACCCAGATGTTCATCCTTACTTCGGGGCTGGTCGACAGTTGGGTACTTGGCTGGGAGTGTGTGTATACACACAGGAGTAAATAAATGGTGCATATACGCAAGGTTGAGAGACGAGGCAACGCGAATGTAAGACTCATTCCCGCAACACAAACAGTAACCAAACCACACGCTCCGTCCCTCGTCTTTCCTTGCTCCCTGTCCGTTTTCTTTCACATTCTTCCGTTAACAATTTCCGTCAATTTGTACACCCCTGATGCTTCTTTCCCTTAACCCTCCCCCCCTCCCTCCTTCCAACATTCCATTTCTGTTAATAAACCCCAAACACAATCCTCCCTCTATTAATCTCCTTATCATACCAACCTCTTTATTAATCCTCTTTCCTTAGCAATATTTGATCCTCCACACCTGCTTGACACCTCATCTCCTCTCACTCTGTCCACTTCCAGCTCCCACAGAGTGTTACCCCTTTCCTTGTGCTCCATTTACCTCTTCCCTTTTGAAAGATACGACCTCCCTAGACCTCGCATCATTACCCCCTTCAGCTCCTTACATAACCACTCCCTCCTCCCCTCCCCTCACATTCTCTTCCACGAAAAGTTCTTTCTTCTCCATCATTTCCTTCACGGTAAATTCCCCCCTACCCTTCCAATGCCATTTTCTTCCACGAAAAGTCTTTCTCCTCCTCCTTCCTATGGTTTTCCTTCCGTAGACAGACCCGTCTCTATTTTTTTTGTGAGCAGGACCGCCTGACGGACGGACGGACGGATAGACAGACATTGTCTGTAGCTGGAATGTGTAATTATAAAAGGGATCGCTGGCCGAGGTGGTGTTAATTAGTGCAGCGCCTCCTCCCCCGTTCCTCCCGTTTTTGCCTCTTCAGAAGACCTTGTATTGTTGCTACTGCTGTTTCTGCTGTGTATTGCTGTCAATTAACTCTTAAGATGTGTGGCTTTAAAGTCTTCACGCTGCAGCTGCTCCTGCTGGAGGTGTTAGCTCCTCACGGCGCCCCATTGCTGCTCTGCTACTGCTGATGTTGTATTTACCAGGACTCACGTTTCTTCAGGGTAACACGTACGCGAACTACCTTCGTGAATAAGACGCTACTTGCTTCGAAAAATTGCTCCTTTTACTCTCTCTCTCTCTCTCTCTCTCTCTCTCTCTCTCTCTCTCTCTCTCTCTCTCTCTCTCTCTTTCTCTCTCTCTCATTTTCACTTTCCCGTCAGACACATGTAGCTCGTACTTTTTTACGTATAATTTTTTTTTTTTTTGTAGTTTAATGTGTGTTAATTTTATCTTTGTATAAGTCTTGTGTGTACTTATGCGTATGTCTGATGAGTGTAATATGCTTACTGTATTTCAGTATATGTGTGTTACTGTATACATTTTGGATGATTTGTATTGACGTGTTTATGAGAATACTTATAACTGTGTGTCTTTGTTGAAGTACGGATTTGCTTCTGTATTTGTGGAATTTGTATGCCAGTGTGTGTGTATATGCGTTTGAGTGTATTTGTATGTGTCTGTATATCTACAACCGAGTTTGGATATGCTCTTATGTGTTTATTGGTAGGTAAAGATTTTTTTTTTTCGTGTGTGTGGTGTGTGTGTGTGTGTGTGTGTGTGTGTGTGTGTGTGTGTGTGTGTGTGTGATTCCTCTTACCTGCCGTGCCAGGCAAGAGAAAGCGAAGCACTTAACGTGTATTATAACTGTCACATGACAGCATTAAAGCATTTTTCATGTATTCCACGTAAGTTGGACGTCTTTTCTTTATAACTCCACATCTTTTGTACACCTGGGTTTAAAGGGTGTTAAGATTCCATGGATCTAAACAGCACTACTGCTGTCACCACCACCACCACCACCACCACAGCTCCACCGCCCAAGAAGACCCCTCACTCCCTTTCTCCACCTCAGACGGAACAGCAGATGGTCTTCCCCCGCCGCAGTTGGTGTGGGGAAGAAGAAGCTTCCCCCCTTCCCCTGCGGCAGCTGGCTTATCTCTCTTCTCCTGAAGCTGTTCTTCTTCCTCTCCTTATCTCTCTTGTCTCCTTTTAAGTCTCTTATTTCAATTAAGGTTAACATCTGCATCTCTCGAGGTACTGAATTTTGCAATTTTGTCTCATCATGTGTTTACGGTAGTTGGTAATGACCCCTGTACAGACCTACAGACAATCTCGCCTTCGTACAACTGAGGTTGCAGACATTCCAGCTTGCTTGCTTGCTTGCTTGCAACAGACGATGCATATATTCTTCGCCTGCTCACAGGAGATTGCCGGCCGTGTTTGGCCTCCGGCGGATGAATAGTTTGGGTCGCTTGGCTATTTTGAGTTTCTTGAGGTCCATTTTGGATCCATGGCTGTGTCCCTTTTGGCGGCACTTATTCTCTCTCTCTCTCTCTCTCTCTCTCTCTCTCTCTCTCTCTCTCTCTCTCTCTCTCTCTCTCTCTCTGTATCTCCAGATCATGTAATCTTTTTTTTCTTTTTTTTTTAACCTAGGAAGGATATATATTTACCCACCGTGACCACTGTTAATGGTAGTTTAAACGAATGTTTAATTACAAACAGATCATTAGCGCCATTTTTTTCCCCCTCCTTCCCGCATTACCATACGTGTGTGTTTATTGTGGGGCTGGACGTCATTTGCGCTCGGCCATGCTGTTTAATTAGCGTTTTCAGCTCGCACTCTCATCGGTAAGGCTTTCGCACTGGTTCGGGATTTGATTACATCCGGTACAACAGAGTGGAACCGTATTTTCTCTCTGCTGGTGAAGGGATGAGCTGCGTGGAGGTTCGTTTTTAGCCCAGGATCGAACCGCAGTCCAAACCTTTTCTCAGGGCGAAGGTCGATGTCCACTCTATTGTCTTCCTCATCTTGATGGATCCTTCTTCGCCGGACCTTCCCATACTCTATGATGAACACCAGTTTAGTAATAAATCTTTACTTGTAGTGTTGCCGATGGTGAGTTAGAGGAGGTAAAGAGTAGCAATTGTAATCGTATTTTCCAGTAAGCAGTTCACTACACGTCCCAATCCATGAAGGAGACACGTGGTTTGTGAGTGGAAAATTATAGTGTACATGTTTTTCAGGATGTGTGTGTGTGTGTGTGTGTGTGTGTGTGTGTGTGTGTGTGTGTGTGTTACATATACTTTAACGGAGGACTGGTCCCATTAATGGTTGCAAATTGTTGATAAAAAAAAGAGGTTGAATAGAATAGAGGAAAAGTGAAATGATTATTAACAACGGTTTTGGCTGGGAGTCTTGGGTCCTTTCGATTTCATTTGATTACGTTAACGACATTTGGATTACATTAGGATTTCCTTTGGTTAGAGTTGAGTTAATGTAGTTGGGTTGTGGTCGTTAGGTCGTCATTTGGTTAAGTTACATTAGGAGTCGTATCGCTGGTGGTCGTTGTTGTAGAGGTGTGTCAGTTCACGTATGTGAGGTCGTATATCTCGTATTTCGAGGTAGTACTAGTGGTAGACGGCAGGGGTACAGTAATGATAGACGGCAGGGGTACAGTAATGATAGACGGCAGGGGTACAGTAATGATAGACGGCAGGGGGTACAATAATGATAGACGGCAGGGGTACAATAATGATAGACCGCAGGGGTACAGTAATGATAGACGGCAGGGGTACAGTAATGATAGACGGCAGGGGTACAGTAATGATAGACGGCAAGGGTACAGTAATGTCGTGTCTAGGGGGCCTGGTAATGACCCACCAGAAGCAGTAACCTTTACACGTGAAGGCTGCAGCGTTTGAGGAAGTCGTTTGGTCGTTTTGATGTGAATTTAGTGAAATTCGGTTTTTTTTTTTTTTTTTTTTTTTGGTATTGTATTCCCCACGACCGCCTGTGATGCGTCACGTGGAGAAGGGAAGGCACGTGATGTTGTTACAGGGAATGACTCTTCGTGTTACGCTCCCCCAACATACGTGAAAACCGTAGCGCTAAAAGTAATTGATTACTTTTGAAGCCATTGAGCGGTTTGGATTATATTGTTCGTAAGGATGAAAGAGGATATGAGGCTCTCCGTTTTGAAGAAAAAAAAAAAGACAATAGTTTTGCTTCCTCCTTAAATACAGCAAGGGTTCAGTGTCCTTATTGCAGTCAACCTCTACAGTACCTGCCTCAGGCACTCATATTTATCTTGATTTCATGTTGATGTCAGAGAAAACTTCGTCCCAGGCGTCAGCAACGATTGACGATGTGCGTGCCTGGATCAGCCCATCCTGCCCTTTAAGTAAGGTCCATCCATTTCGAGGTCGTAAACACCGGTAGATGTGATGTTCAGAGATGTACCTGTACAGGTAGGATGACGGTGGGGGATTGAAACGATGAAGTGTGATGTATCGCGACACTCCTACTGTGTCCAGGAGGGTAATGATTATGGCCAGTTATGGCTAACGAGGCGATAGTTGGCCTCAGTGGATGGTAACTGAAATGGAACATTTTTTTTTTTTCCCCTATGCACTTCTTGTTTACATATATTAGATCTGTAAGATTTACTGACGCTGTGGACGAGTAAGTTGTGTGTGCCTCCTGCGTATAGCGAAATCCCTCACTCTGTAAGAGGTCCGGTGGCCACACGAAATAAGAGTGCGTTTAAATAACGTAACTAGGATGAAGCTTTTCCGCGGTATCCGATTGGCTGGAGGGCCTACCACAGCGTCTCGTAATTGGTTAGTTGCCAGTTTCTTTTAATCTCTTTACTGGGCGGACGTGGGTTTAGTCACTGGGATTGTCTCGTCGAATGGGTAGTGTAGCCACACCTGGTAGCCACACCTGGCTGGTAGTGGGCGGGACTCATGAGGGAAGCAATTGAATTTCTGAGGTATTGTTCCTCCGCCTTGCAAGATACAGTATCTGGAAACTTTGAGCAAAGACCATTAACTCCAGTGACCATGAGGCTGGAACGGTCAGATGCCATTTGGAGATTTAAAGTCTTTTCTTTCGTAGATGTTGTACGAAACATTTCATAATTCCACCGTTCATCTCTGTAACACAGGATCGTTATGTGCGTTAACGCAGCCTCTTGTTTTGCTGAGATATTAAGTCAACTTGAGCACAAAGGCTTCCGATACACTGGCGTTCTGCTCTCAGGCGTAAATGATACGATTATTCGCAGATTGTCAGAAAAATTGGCTACACTGCCCCAAGCCAGAGGAATTATTTCGTCCCTGAGCAAAGAGAGAAATTACCTTCTTCGTCCCTGGGTAAACAAAAGAATGACTTCGTCCCTGACGGAAGAGAAAAATTACCTATATCATCTCTGGTCAGCCATAGTTGCGCCTCGAATTCTCACTCCTTTTTGAGTGACATTACAATGGTTTTATTCTCCGTGCTAACACTTCTGCAGTCATGGATGTTTACCCCTTGTCACAACGGATGTAATATGAACAAAGTCATTTGCCTCAGACGATCTAGGTTTTGTCTCTGACGATGCAAAGTAGTCTGTAATATCAAGGGTCAGTTCTTAAGATGGATTGAGTTGCTCTGGCGTGAGAGAACAGACACCCAATACTTAAATTGAAACATAGCCAATACTTTTTTTTTTCCTCAAGTCATTTAGGATATGGTTGGGGTAGCCACAGAAAAATGCGTAGGATATGGTTGGGGTAGCCACAGAAAAATGCGTAGGATATTCGGAGTTTTATATCAGAGTGTTTAGATATCCAGAGTTGGTCTAATATCAGAGTATGTCTGAAATATTCATACTTTGTCTGTGGACGCCATTGTAGGTCATTGAATAACACGGGGTTCATCTGAGTTGCCAAGTTTGACCTAAGGGTTTGAGCGATTTAACCATTATCCGAGGTTTCATGTGGTGGTTTGAAGTCTCTGAAGCCCGTGAGGTGTGATATGAGGCATTAGAGGTTGAGCTGAGAACCCCAGCGTTTGATCTGAGACACCCAGATTGGCTTGAATTAAGTAGGATATACCGTGAGACGCATTTAAGAAATCCACTGTGGGTTTAGGATACCTGGCAAGTGTTCGTTCGAAGAGCAATTCACTGTTGGTTCGAATCAGTGTCGAGTCGTGGTTCTCTGATCGAAGACTCTAAGGTGCTGTACACTAAGTGGACGTCCAGCTGGGTCTTGGGTTAAGCTAACTAGGGAACAAACTGTCGCTGTCGAATGTCTGTAGATTTAAGGGCAGAATTTTGTGAGAACTGGGGAAGAGTTTGTTGTGTAATTCCGAAGGACCTGCGTTAGCCTTGCTGTTAATGTGGTAGCTGTCATGCATCCGCATTCTCTCTCTCTCTCTCTCTCTCTCTCTCTCTCTCTCTCTCTCTCTCTCTCTCTCTCTCTCTCAGAGACCATAATCTATGTAGAGAAAATTAGTCACACCTGCCGTCAAACAAGTGGAAATACTGAACGTACCGTAGGCGTTTAGACAGTGTATCGCTTGGAGCTTTCAAAGAAATGTTCAGACTACGAAAGGATGACGAAGCGTTCATCAGAGCACCAGGAACAGCTGAGAATCAAACGTTTGTTCAGGCGTCAGGTACACCCAAGAATGAAACGTTTAATAAGGCATCAGAAAAACACGTTAGGGCTTAGGAAACGTTTATCAAGGCGTTTGAAACACCGTAACGTTGATAAAACGTTTATCAAGGCTTCAGGGATGCCTCAGGAAGTAGAGTTAAAGCCCCAGTAAGACCCTACCCCCCTCGGGTCACAATATAATGACTTAAACATCGAGAAAACTGCAAGATTGGGAGAAAACGAACATCAGGTCCTCACTGGAAACTCTTTAAAGGTGGTGTCTGAAGGAAAACATTAAGGTCAGGAATGCTTTTAGCAAAGCTCAAGGTAATTGACCCCTTAGGGTCAAGATTACCCTCCCCCCCCTCCAGGAAACCACAGGGAAGATCTTGAGGTCAAGATTGCGTTTTCTAAACCTGGAGGGGAAGAAGATCAGCTTAGCCTTCAGCAGTTGCTGGGTGTACGGAGGTTTAGTGAGTACGTGCCTTCGAATCCATCATAGTTCGTGGAATATTGATGTCCACGTCGTCGTGTTTGAGACGTAGTTGAGGGACCTCTTGTCGTTTCATGTGAGTTGTGTTGTGTAAATCCGTGTTGGGGTATCGGATATGTATGTACGTGTTGTGTAAAAGGGATATTTGTATTTGGTATTGATTAGACACGGGTTACGTATTGGTTATACGTCCGTAAAGTGTTGATTATTCAGTTTCACTTTTAGTCATTATTTTATTTTTTGTTTGATTTAGATTGTAATGGTGTCTGGTGCTGATTATATCTTAAGGGATAATGATTTTGTAGCACTAAATATATCGATAGTGTATGTTTGAGTAAGAAAGGTGGCGTCGTTGTGGATGTATTGGAAAATTAGATTTATCTCCATCCATAAAATGTTTAAGAAATGTTATTGTTAATTTACAATATCTAATTACCAATGCAAGATCTTATGTGAATCCTTAGTCATAAGTTACAGACAGAATCAAAGCCCCAGTTTCAAACATTTCAATACCAATATCAAACAGTCTTCAAATTGAAAGTAAGTATTAAAACCTCTTCACAAATTAGTTCCAGTTTGCCAAAAAAAAAAAAAAAGAAAAGAAAAGAAATAGGACGACTTAAGAGCCACTCGACCAGAAATGTAATAACCGTGTCGATGTGTAAACTGGAATTAGTAATCACAAGTTTACAAGTTTAATCTTGTGTTTAGGAATTATCGTCTCGAAGAACCTCAGTGGGTTTCCGGATGAACTTTTGAACAAAAGAAGCATCTAAGTTATGCCTTTACCTCTCGTTCAAAGTTCGCAAATGAGAAAAAAATAGAAATGTATTTTGTATAACGACAATGAGCATGGAACCGTAAAGGTATTTATGTATATATGATGATAAAGAAGCTTTAATTATTTTTTTGTCTTAAGTATAAATAGACAAAGCGTTCGTGTGATAGTGTGGTTGAAGGGCACACAGCGGCCGGGGGTAGGTGGAGGCAAAGTATTGAGAGGGTACAGCTGATGCAGTACAGTACAGCGGATACAGTACAGTACAGTACGGTACATATATAGTTTGTATCGCCTTTACGCTAACGATGTTCTCCCCCGACGTAGATCTTGACGATTTTTTTACGTTAAACAAAAGATATTTGGTCCACAAAATAGACTCGATGTTTAACACGTCTTGCTGTGAACTCGTGAAACTAGCAGCTGTCCAGAGCTGCTGTACAGAGTCCCTCCTTAACCTTTTCCAGCCATCCATCTGCGTCTTCCTCCTCCTCCTTCTCCTCCCCCCGCCCTCCACTGTAGCCTTTCTTGCGTCTTAACCTCCGTGACCTCACAAGAGGGTGGTACCGTAAGGCACAAACAAAACACTATGGGAGAACTGCTGCTAATGTTTCCCTTGAGTTTGTAAGGTTGACCTTGTGAATACGGCGCCTCCCATCCTGGTCCCACTGGGGTCCCTGGTAATTAACCTGAGTGTGTGTGTATTGTGTGGTTGGTTAGGGGGGTTCTGATGTATTCCCTGGTTAAGTTCTTGATGCTGGAGGTTGAATGATGTTGATCAGAGGATGGCAAGCCATGAAGGAGCACTTCCTATAGTGTCAGTTTTATATTTCAGTTTGGTGGGCCTTTTTTTCGCCCCTGCTGCTGTAGGTGGTCACCGTAAAGGTCAACGTGAGAGAGAGTGAGTGAGAGAACGAAAGAGAGAGAGTGTCACGTTTATAGGTCAGTGATACGTGTCTGACATTGAACTTCGGAAAGGGGTTATCTGAGACATTGTACCCCCCCTCCTCGCCCTCGCTTTGTTCTCGTTTCTGACGTTGCTGACTCTGAAGCACGACCGTGCGACCCATAAAGGGTCGGGTCAGATGCTATGCCGTCGTACCCAAAGGGTCGAACCATTCTCGCTTTACGTGTGGTGTCGCATCACTCAAGACTCGAACCGTAGTGCTGAGGTTTCGCACAGTTACACTCAACAGTCGTACCGTCGTACTGAAGGGTCGTACCGTCGTGTTTGAGAGTCGTTCCATCGTGGGTTCTTGGGTTAACTGGTGTTGTGGGATAGGGAAGTTGTTAAGGCAGTTGGGGGAGGGATGGTAAGTGATGGTTGTGGTCTTGTGGTGAACTGCTTTTCTCACACGTAACCTCCCACCCCTCCTCCCACTTCCCCTTGCTAATGCTGTTGGTAAGTGATCAGTTGCTCTTCCAGTCTGCCAGCAGTGCCATGTGCTGTGGCGCCGTTGCTGTTGGCGTAACATAACTCTGCTCTAACAACAGTAGGTGCGCACCTACTGTAGTTGTCAGTGCTACAGTCGCTGAAGATATATATACACCTACTGTAGTTGTCAGTGCTACAGCTTTCAAAGGTATAGTTCTATGATAGAGTTGTAGTTGTTGTTGTGGTATTGGCTGCTACTTTGTGTGTGTGTGTGTGTGTGTGTGTGTGTGTGTGTGTGTGTGTGTGTCCAGATGGTGTTGGATTACACTGATCTCTCGTGATTTCACGGAGTTCTGCTGGGCTAAAGGAAGAGGAAAAAAAATCGTGAAGGATGTAAGGGGATCTGTGGAACCTGAAGTTGTGATGGACACTGTGGGTAGGGTGGATGTGTGGGGGTTGTATGAGAGAGAGAGAGAGAGAGAGAGAGAGAGAGAGAGAGAGAGAGAGAGAGAGAGAGAGAGAGAGTGGATGTTAGCCATATGGATATGGATATGTGTCCAGTCTGTTCGACGGATCTATTTAGTATATCCCAGGGTGTCTCAGAAGAGGCCATCAACCCCTTCAAGTCTGTACGGTACCTTTCTGTGTTGTCTGTTGACTCGTTAGTCCTCCTCCCCCTCCACCTCCACCACCAGCAGCAGCAGCAGGGTACACAGAACTGGTCAACACTAAACGTTATGTTCCTCCTGCGTCAGTTCGGACGCTCCAGGAAGTCATCTGGAATTGGCTCTCCTACAGGAGGAAGTGGGAGTAGAGATGATTTTTTTTTGTCTGACGTGCTGGAAGCTGTCGGAATGATAGGTAATAGTCCCAGAGCAAGCGCAGGATTAGGGGCTGTCGACTTGGAACAAGAGATCGATTATAGGAGAAGAAAAAGAAAGAGTGCGTTATGATATCTTTAAATGTATGAGGTTGATAATGACATACTCATCTACCACTATATATATATATATATATATATATATATATATATATATATATATATATATATATATATATGTAGGTATGGGAAATATATGTTCCATTTATGTTATATTGACTATATTCATGACTTTGTATGATTGGAACTGACCATAGATACTGAGGTGCAGAAATAGCTTGTGGGTATTTCTCTTCGCTTATGAATCACTTGAAGCTGAATAATGATTCGGAAAGATATTCAGAATGTACGGTGCACGGCTGATACAGGAAGTGTGGAACAGTTTGCCTTACAGCTGGTCTAGGAAGTGGAGAGAGAGCGTGGAGGTATGCTAGGTGTGAAGGACCTATTTGTGTGTGTGTGTGTGTGTGTGTGTGTGTGTGTATATATTTTTTTCTGACGTGCTATTTCCCGCATTAGCGAGGTAGCGTTAAGAACAGAGGACTGAGCCTTTGAGGGAACATCCTCACTTGGCCCCCTTCTCTGTTCCTTCTTTTGGAAAATGAAAAACGAGAGGGGAGGATTTCCAGCCCTCCGGTCCCTTCCCTTTTAGTCGCCTTCTACGACACGCAGGGAATACGTGGGAAGAATTCTTTCTCCCCTATCCCCAGGGATATATATATATATATATATATATATATATATATATATATATATATATATATATATATATATATATATATATTTTTTTTTTTTTTTTTCAAACTATTCGCCATTTCCCGCATTAGCGAGGTAGCGTTAAGAAGAGAGGACTGGGCCTTTGAGGGAATACCCTCACCTGGCCCAATTCTCTGTTCCTTCTTTTGGAAAATTAAAAAAAAACGAGAGGGGAGGATTTCCAGCCCCCCGCTCCCTTCCCTTTTAGTCGCCTTCTACGACACGCAAGAAATACGTAGGAAGTATTCTTTCTCCCCTATCCCCTATCTATCTATCTACCTATCTGTCTATATATATATATATATATATATATATATATATATATATACATATATATATATATATATATGTATATATTACATATTTCATAAGATAGACTGTATATTCCGTTAAGAAAATCAAAGGTTAGATTATTAAAAGACGAAGAGATGTTTTGACATGAACAGGTCAACTGTGGAATATTTTCACACGCGGGTCAGTATTGGGTTGTTCAGACCACACAACTGGGTTCATTCATCTAAGTTAATATCCATTGTGGATCGTCTCAAGGCATGCAACTTTCTCCGTGAAGCAGCAGAAAAAAAAAAAAAAAACCCCACCTCATCTGAATTCTCGTTCACTCATGTGGACCGTAAGACCTGACATAAATCGTGTAGGAACCTTTTGAGATGTAGATTGGTCGCGGTTTTTTGTTATCAATTCTGCAGCACGGATCCCGACCCTACTGAAAATTTTTTTTCCTGGTTGTGGACAATGCAAACGTTATTAATTAAAGTTTTCCAAAAAAGCTGTTGCTCGGGATGAATCGTGATATTAGTCGTTTTTTCTTTGCACGTAGAAGAAGGATTAATTATTAGATAGAGTGATTTGATTCGTAAGGAATAATTCAGGTGTTATTTTAGATTATTTTCATGATAACTTTCGTTGAACTGAGTTACGCCATATCGAGATCGCACCGTTTAATTAACCTTTCTTTCCGCGTGAGCTGGGAAGACTAATTACATTTAAAAATGACTTCCTTTAGTATTGTTATTTTGCGTTGTTGATTTTTTTTTATGTTAGGAACGTTGTTTTCAAGCGATCAATGGAGGAAGGCGAGGGCATCCGGCTTTCTGTGGAGTCACGCTAATGTGTTATCATTCCAAATTAAACTGTTTTTTCTGATGAGGTTTTCCTGCACCTGTGTTTGGATCGATCAATTAGGTTCATTGTTCTGATAATCCTTATCTTATTGTCGGCCTGCAGGGGGCTGGGGTTCGAGAACCTCAGTTCATCCAGAATTCGTTTCCGTAGATGATGCGAGTTTGAACTCCTGAGATTCACACCATTTGAACGGTAGATGGAGTCGACGATTATTATGGACGGATGGTTTTCATGCAGCTCATATGGGAACAGAATGGTATAAAATGAAGAGTATAGGAGGAAAGGGTGCTGAGGGAGGGAATAGGTGAAGGAAGAGGAGAAATAGGGTGGTTTTAAGAAGGTATAAGAAGGGATGACGAAGTAGGGGAGGGGGGGAATGAGAAAAAGGAAATGTGGTAGAGATAAGAAACGAAGAGAATTTGTAGAAAGGAGCGTTAAGAAATGGAAGATGAGGAGGAGGGAAGAACTGATAACGATCGAGCAAAAGATATGAAGATTTTGAAAAAATAAAGGGGCAGAAGAAAGTGAGAGAGAGAGAGAGAGAGAGAGAGAGAGAGAGAGAGAGAGAGAGAGAGAGAGAGAGAGAGAGAGGAGGTGTCTGGGTTCTCGTGTGGCTTATCCATCCTTCTGAGGAGGAGGAAGGCTGTACCAGCTCCATTCCTGTAGACCTTGGTATTTACTCGACCCACCCCTGAGAGAGAGAGAGAGAGAGAGAGAGAGAGAGAGAGAGAGAGAGAGAGAGAGAGAGAGAGAGAGAGAGAGAGAATATATATATGTGAGCGATTGCAGATCCTTGGGAAAAAAAAAAGGGTACAGTAACTGGTTGGATGGTCGGGTTGGCAGGATGGTTGAAGCTGGTAAGTGGGTTGAAATGGTAGAGAGACCATCTGGGAAGGAGGGGGTCTGTTTCTTGTCCTTATTTGTCTGCTCTCCTCGGTAGGTGTGGGCTGGTGAGTCACGCGGGTTTCAAAATATAGACGATACCTTGGTTCGTATCCCGGAAAGGTGCTGTGAATTGCCCCAGAACAGTTATTATTATTATTATTATTATTATTATTATTATTATTATTTTTATTATTATTATTATTATTATTATTATTATTATTATTATTATTATTGTTATTATTGTTGTTGTTAAAGGTAAGTTGAAAAATTGAGGAAGAGTGTTTATTTCAAACTCAGTTTTCGTCATCAAGGAGAAAATTTGTCTAGGATCGTTATATTTCCTGATTGTGGAGGTCCTCTGCCCCAGAGAGAGAGAGAGAGAGAGAGAGAGAGAGAGAGAGAGAGAGAGAGAGAGAGAGAGAGAACACAGTATGTCTTGGACCCCCTCATACCCACTCTTCTGATGGACAAACAAAAGATTGAGTTGCGCAACAAACGCACCTGATTCAGTTCTAAATTTTTTTAATTAGCCAGAATACGTTGTGATCAATTTGCTTTGTTCTGATATTAAAAAGAAAGAAAAAAAAAGAGACACGGTAAGATTGCACTTCCCTCCAACAAGATAAGAACGTAACAGATCATTTGATAATTTAGTTGGCAATTAACTTTTAATAATTCTGTGTGAACAAACGTCATGTATGATAACTTGATAAACGTCTCGATAATTAACGTGTGAGGAAGTTCAGGAAGACGTATTAATGTAAAGATAATTTATATATTTATCGTATTTATTTTCGTTGTGGTGAAGAACTTGAGTAAGGAATTTTCTCCAGCGTGTGATGGTGACAGTACAATGACACATAGTAAGTGTTGATGATAATGTAGTCATAGTGAGATTGAAAGGTGCACTGTGGTTATCGGTGATGATGGTGAGTAATAGTGACTGGCGCTAGTCATGACAGTGATAGTGACTGGCTGATAGTGAGTGTCACTAAATGCGTAATTGGTAGTGATAATAACAATTATTATGACAGTGATAGTGACTTATGATTACAGTGATAGTGAGAGACGATAGTGATGGTGTTATTGCATCTCTGCTCTTCGTTATATGATAAAAGACACCCATTATTTTTTCTCAAAATAAAATGCTTTAGAAAATGGTCATATTTTCCCCTCCATTCGAGGGAACAACCCATTAATTTATGGCCGTCATTTCCTTCCTCCCATCCTCCCCCATTCAGATGGAGGATCTAGAGGTCTTTACATTTTCAGAGGAGCTTCAGAATGAACGAATAATATTTCTGAAGTTAAACTTTTAGGATTTTTAGATATTACTTTATTCAAAAAGAATGCGATGGACGAATGTATTGGGAGATGGTTGTTGGACGAATATCGGCTGGATGATATACACGGACGAATTAAAGGATAGTAGTCAGGCTGGGTGGACGAATAGTGGACGAAAGGGGGAGGGAAGTGGGGTGGGAGGAGTGTGAGGACATTCGAACGAATAAACATCGGACGAAAATGAAAGAACTGGATTTCCTTTCTCAGACATTCGAACGAATAAACATTGGACGAAAATGAAAGAACAGTCGATATATTTTTTCTTTTTTCAAACTAAGGAATAACTCGTGTAGATAGATCTATGTAACAAGAGGGAAGTTAGATCTCTTGTTATGGCGAGAGCTCACAGCACCGAGAGAGCTCAATGGTCTTATATGATGAAGACCCACGCCTCTGGGAAGACCTCAGTGGAAGCTGGAAGCCCTGAACCACTGGTGTGTGTGTGTGTGTGTG
Source organism: Panulirus ornatus (assembly GCF_036320965.1). Lineage (NCBI taxonomy): Eukaryota > Metazoa > Arthropoda > Malacostraca > Decapoda > Palinuridae > Panulirus > Panulirus ornatus. The sequence continues at coordinate 12,809,053 of NC_092245.1, forward strand.
TGTGTGTGTGTGTGTGTGTGATGAGAAGCTCTCACACGTTCCCGGATGATTGGGTTTGGAATCTCAGTTGAATAGACTTCTTATGAAATTAGTTATACAGTTATACGTAAAATTTACTGTTAGGTTGTCACTTTCGCCTTGGGCAGGACGGAGCCTGTGTTCCCTTGAGCTACACACTCCCAGGGGCACGACGGTACGACCCTTGTGCATGACGGTACGACCCTTGTGCATGACGGTACGACCCTTGAGCATGACGGTACGACCCTTGAGCATGACGGTACAACCCTTGAGCATGACGGTACGACCCTTGATCATGACGGTACGACCCTTAAGCATGACGGTACGATATCGTACTGTAGGGTCGTATCGTCGTCGCTCTCGAGGGTCGTACCGTGATGTTGTAGAGGTAGATGATGTTTAAAGAAGGTTATCAGCTAACTTGGAGAATATTTCGATACTGATCATAGCTTTAGTAGGAGATTCCTGTGTTTTATGTACGGTACTTGTGCCATATTGTAACTACAGGAATGTTCGCTTTCCCCTCTTTAACGCAAACACGAGAATTACATTTGATACCCGTAACCACTAGGGAGTGTGGTTTACTTAACAAGCACCTGTAGTTATACTTTGTTTTGTGATAGTTATGTTTTGGAGAGTTTAGGAACTCCACACTTACTTTCTTCGATGGTCGTGTAAGTAGCAGAAAGTAACAGTCATTTGGGAGTAGGACGGACTAGATCCCATTTTCCATTGTGTCTGAAGTTGATGGTTAGGAGAGGGAAAATAAGAGATTTTAAGTTTGGTATTGTCGAGAAACAGAAGTTAAAATGTTGAATGGTTGAGATGTATAGTGGAGACTGATCAAAGTCTATGAGTCCTTTGTTGGATATATATATATATATATATATATATATATATATATATATATATATATATATATATATATATATATATATATATATACATATATATATATATATATATATATATATATATATATATATATATATATATATATATACACCCTTGGCATACGTTGTGTGTGTGTGTGTGTGTGTGTGTGTGTGAACTCTTTCTCGTCCCCCTGCCTCACCTGTGTTGCGTCACACGTCACATAGCTTCTCACATTACAGCTAAACCTCCTCCTCCTCCTCCTCCCTCCTCCAGGAGACTCCCCTTCGAGCACCTGCCGCTGAGCCACACTCACTATTTTCCTATTCACCATTTTTACATATTTTTTCCTTCCCTGAATATCTCTTATCTCTTAAATCCTCTTCTTTATCTTTCATTCAAGGCCTAAAAGTCTCATTGAGGACATTCGTTCATGGCTGAAGCCTTCGACATTAAAGATTATTTGTCCAGAATCTCAACATAGAGAGGTTCCAGTAGCGTAACGCAGGCCAACAGGAGTTTCTTGAACCTGAACCCAGAACTCATCGCTCTGTATTTGATTCCTGGATCGTACGGAGACTCTCTCTCTCTCTCTCTCTCTCTCTCTCTCTCTCTCTCTCTCTCTCTGATTGGTCCATGTATCCCGTGTGATTTCATGAAGGTCGAGGTACCGAGAGACGGTAGAGCGAGGTCGGGGACGTGTGTGTGTGTGTGTGTGTATGTGTGTGTGTAGCAAAAGGTCTGTGGTGGTGGGGTAGCGTTGTGGAACTTGACCTGAGAAATACCACCCACCTCTCATCACCTCCGCCACCTACCCGCCTGCTCACAAACCCCAGTCTCACCCGTTTCCTCACTTCTGTGTCACCCCTTACCCTCTTTCTTCGCCTTTCTCTCTCTGACATATCTCTCTGTCTTTGTCTCCCTCCCTCCCTTCCTTCCTCTTCTTCCCTCCCACATCCTTATCCTTCCAATCTCGCCACTTCATTCTTTACCCTACCATCACAGGAACATGTGTTCTATTATTGTCTCTCTCCTTTTGACAGTCAAGTTTTATCTTTAAAAAAAATATTTGTTGATACTTTGTTATTGTTCAAGTCTTCGTCTTTATTGCGGTTATGTTTGGAATTTTTAAAAGCGGTGAGAAGTAATTAAGTTTGCTTTAGCGCTGAAGTTTAGGTGATGAAGGAGACTTAAGAAGATTCACTGAGGAACTTAGACGTAACTTATTAAGGCCTTGTGAAGACTTGGGGTTTATGTACTCTCGTCCGACACCACTCACTTGACTGGAGATGTTTAAAACGTTGTCTTCGTTTTTTTTAAATGCGATCTCATATCACAGGAGAGACGTGTATCATTACCATATGTGAAAACTTAAGACAAACTTATATATATATATATATATATATATATATATATATATATATATATATATAATATAATATGGTATGATAGATGATATAACAATGCCTCTCGTATATAATGTGTTATATCCATTATGTCTTCGTCGTAATGATTATACTTCAGCCACTTAACGAAGGAACGACCCTTGAGAACGACGGTACGACCCTTGAGAACGACGGTACGACCCTTGAGTATGATATGGCCTGACTGTTGACGTGGCTCTAATTGGTCAGGTGAAAGGCCAGGCCATTATACCCAGGGGGTCGTAAAGTCGTACTCAAAGGTCGTATAGTCGTGCTCAAGAGTCGTACCGACGTCTTGCTGAAGTGGTTAGTTAAGACGTGGTTACTGAGTCAGCGTGGGCAGTAATTGACCATTTGACATTTTCTTTATCCGGCAGTTTCTCCAGCTGGGGTGTATAAGCTGTTGGCACACATCTGTCTTTCAGTGTTGGCAACCCGTTTGCCATGTTGGCTGCAACTGTGTCAAGATAACATCACCTGTATTATAACAGAAACATCTGTACCTTCATAACATCATCTTGAACATCATAGAGCATCTGTCGTGGATGTTATTGCCCAGAATTTTCCAGCCGTATTATTGCCTGGATCATACGTGGAACTCCTGGAGATGTGCTTTCCAGGGGGAAGGGTATATATGTATTTCTTCCAGCCTTCCAGCCTCTCCAGACGTAACCACAAGTTTGCTGATGTTTCGTAACGATTTGCTAAACTAGGTAATGATCTCAGGTGTTCATATGCAAATGATGTCAAGTTTCACACACACACACACACACACACACACACACACACACACACACACACACACATACTAGGTTGGTGCCTGGTAGACGGAGTTCTCCCTCCTCCAGCCAAGCACCAACCTAGTTCCCACCTCGTGAACTCTGACCCTTAGGACCTCTTACCTTTGGGCGTCACGGTGCCCCGACCAGTCGGGTATAGGGAGGAGTGAGGGAGGTGACTAAGACGAGGGAGTGGTGGTGCCTGGTGGGTGCGCTATCGACTGCCCTTGATTGGAGATTATCGTACCCTACGGCGGCACTGGATCGTGCATTATTCAGCAACTAACGAACCTTGCGGATATTGTCGTACGCTGCAGGGAAGGTAAACTTAAAAGTGGGATCATCACTTTTGAGAAATGGAGAAGATTTTTCGTAAGGTACAGAGACGTGAGGCATACATTATTCATCACGTGATTGCCAGTAAAAACGATGACTGTCACTTGCATATTGCATAACGTTTACTTAAATGTGAGGAAGACCCATTATACATGCTTGTATGTCTCACGTCGAAGATAAAAGCTAACCAGAGGACATTTTTTAGCTGACCCAAGAGCTATTTGGCAGGTCCCAAAGCCTTTTGATGGACCCCTAGTCTTTTGACAGAGCCAAGGCCTTTTTGGCAGACCCAGAACCTTTTCACAGACTCAGAGCCTTTTGATAAACCAAGAGCCTTTTATTTATGGAATTTTTTTCTTTTTAGATGAATATGTTCATCATTACTGAAAGTCATCGTGAAAGAATTATTCCATGTCACTGTCCGTAGATCTGCCACGCAAACAAACTCATGACCTCTTTGAGGTCTTAAGAATTTCTTGAGGTGTAGATATCCTGTTCTTCATTTCTGCTTTTCCCCACAACATTTTCCACGGCGTTCAGGGACCTCTGCTGTATTATTAACTACCCTGGCAGGCTGGGGATTACTGCACAAGGCGGGGGTTAATGAGCAGGTAATATAGACTCGGGTTATTGCTGGCTTGACCCCACCATGGCTTGCTGAAGGTCGACAAGTCTTGACTGGACGCTTGGGGTCCTGTATGTTGCTTGTGTGTGTGTGTGTGTGTGTGTGTTTAATTACACACACACACACACACACACACACACACACACATTTTCAGAAGATCTCCCTTTTTGTCATCTAAACAGGTCAAGCGAGACTTAACGACCGCATTTCTATTCGTGTTTGCTTCCACGTCACATATTATTTTTTTGTGTTGGCACAACTACCAGTTTTCTTCTTCACACCAGAGAGTTTTGTGTTGCACAACTACCAGTTTTCTTCTGCACACCAGAGAGTTTTGTGGAAATTATTAATATTTTTTTTTTGTTGGGCCGATTTGTGGTGGAATGTAGAAGTAGGTCAAGGTCAGAGATATTGATGGTGAATTCTAATCCGAATCGTACACCTGGCAGTGATGTCGTGAGCCGTCCTCACGCCCGCCTGATCGCGGCTACCTGGTTGGAAAATGTCGTACAGGATTTAAGGTCGAGACTTGGCAGTACGCTGAGTGATTCCTATATTTAACAGGTGACCGACCTCCTAGTGTCACGTTTTACCCAGTGGCGAATGACGTGGTTATATCAGTGGGGATATATATATTTTAAGTGGGGGTATATATATATTTAAGTGGGGGTATATATATATTTGAGTGGGGGTATATATATTTAAGTGGGGGTATATATATATTTGAGTGGGGGTATATATATTTAAGTGGGGGTATATATATATTTAAGTGGGGGTATATATATTTAAGTGGGGGTATATATATATTTAAGTGGGGGTATATATATATTTGAATGGGGGTATATATATTTAAGTGGGGGTATGTATATATTTGAGTGGGGGTATATATATTTAAGTGGGGTATATCTATATATGTAAGTGGGGTGTGTATATTTGAGAGGGGGTATATGTATTTAAGTGGAGGTATATATATTTAAGTGGGGATATATATATTTAAGTGGGGGTATATATATATTTATTCAAGTGGGGGTATATATATATTTATTCAAGTGGGGGTATATATATATTTATCCAAGTGGGGGTATATATATATTTAAGTGGTTAAGTGGTTGAGGGGGGGATAGGTATGTTTAGTTTGAAAGCAAATTAAGGATTTTTTCTTACTTTCCTTTTGTTTTTCTTCGTCTTTTTTCCTTCCACCACCTCCTCCTTCCTTATTTTTTTTGTTCATGCTCATTGCATCAGTCCAGCCCCCCACCCCCCTCCACACACACACACACACACACACACACACACGCACACACACCTTGACCTCTGTGAACTCCGATTGAGAAATTAGAACTTCCAATAAAGGGAAAACAGCAAATTCAGATCAAACTGGTTATGTCTCGAGAACTTGCCAGCCAGACTTCCTCATTGCTCTATATCCTTTGGGTTACCCCAGATATTTCTCCTACAACATCTTCGTCATCTTACTGGCTGAGCTGATTTACAAATTGTATTATTATGATTATTGTATATATGTCATTGCATTATTCATGACTGCTAGACACGTGAAATGTGTATAGATAGAGGCAATTTATCGTCAGTTCCTGACGCGACATGGCGGAAGCACAAAGGAAGTAGCTAATATCATTATTATTATTATTAAGGTATTTATTGGGTAGTGAGGTAGTTGGCGTCGTGTTGGCAGTACTCATCTAGGGCTCGAGTTAATCCAGTACCTGACGTCACAGTGGGCAGGGAGGGAGAGGAGGTGATGTGGGGTGGTAAGTTGTAGACCGTATATGTGTTCTCGACCTTCGCATTCCATCCGCTGGGGTCCTGGCGGTAGTCTCCACGCTGCTGCTGCTGCTGCTGCAGCCTCCTCCTCCTCCTCCTCCTCCTCCTCTTCCTCCTCCTCCTCTTGGCCTGGGCGACCAGTTCCTGTTCTTGTCCGTCCCCCTCCGGTACTGTGGGCTCGCTACTCACCTCCCCTGTACTGTGTGGAGGTGGGTGTTGCCACCGCCCACCCATCCTTCCTCTTTGAATATTTTAGCTCTTTTATATTCTTTGACTATGGGGGAGTTGGTCTATCCCACTCGCTTTTGTGTGCGTGTGGTATTCTGTCTCTCTGCTGCGTCCTAAGGAACTTTTCCTCCTCCTTCTCCTCCTTCTCTTGATTTATCAACAGGGCATCAGTATCCCCTGTGCCAGCAGGAGGTCACGGCAATATCTCCGTGGCCGGAGGGTCAATTGCAACCTCCCTTATCAAACTGGGATCGCCTCTTGCCTGGTTTATCCAACGCGGGACACCTCTCTCCCTCCATGCCAACAAGGCATCTTACTACCTACGACCTCAGTTGTCGGGAAATCGCCTCCGTCTTCCTCTGCTAAGTTCCCTTACTAGCTGCAATCGCCATCTACCGCTTCTGGCAACAGTCACCTCAACAACCTCCTCCTCCTCCTCCTCCTCCTCCTCCTCCTCCTCCTCCTCCTCCTCCATGTTCTGCCGACGAAGAATGACCACCTCTGCCAACAGGACGTCGTTCGTTCCTTCACAGGTCCTTCCCATCGCTTGTGCAAACAACTTCCTCTCGTCCGTGAGATATCCTTCAACTTGGTGAAAACTGCTGACTTAAAGAGCAGGCGTTTCAAGGGCGTTGGTCGGCCGTGTCACTAACCCCACGATAAGTCAATAAGGAGGAGATCGGGGGCTGCCTTAACCCCGGGTTAAACAAACAGGTCTCTAAGTCTGCCGAAAAATTGGAACAGAAATAACTATGGAATGAAGTTAGAGTAGTGTATGACTTAGTGTATAGAAACCACACGACCTAGGAGTGGGTGTTGTTGACTCTGTTAAAGGAATCGTCTCTGTATACCTTTATGTAGTGGTTTATGTGGCGTAAATACATCGTTTTCCTTTCCATATTCTCGTAGCTGTTTAAGAAGCAACTTTAGCCATGTAAAAGATGTTTAGGAGATGAAGGAGAAACAGGCAGAAGATAAAGAAAGACGAACAGAATTGAGATGAAACTGAGAAAGGAACTAAAGGCAATAAAGACGTGAGACTTGGAACTCAGGACGGTAAAGAAGAAAAAGAATTAAGAAGAAGAAGACCACAATCAATAGAGAAGCAAAGAAGACGTAGAACACAGGCGTGAGCAAGACAAGAAACCTGAGGAACTGTATAGACAACAGACTGACGCAGAATTTAACATCCCTGGAAACGGACGAAGCAATGTGAACGGACGAAAGTACAAGATAAATCGATTAGAAGCAAAACAAGCAAAGCTGAAGAATGAAACGTGTCGAGGAATACAAAGAAGAAAAAAAGAAATGGACAAGATAATGAGAGGTTGTTAGGAAAATAAAGAAAAAAGAGAGAATTGAGGAACGAAGAAGAGAGAAAGGAGAACCGGTAATAAATAAGTATAAGGAGAGAGAGAGAGAGAGAGAGAGAGAGAGAGAGAGAGAGAGAGAGTGTTGGATTGGTTGCTGACCATGTCGGGCAGGAGGGCGGGCCACACGTCCACAGGCGCCATTCTTCCCTACTGACCTACCTCTCCGTGGCTCCCAGCCAGCCAGCGACGCGTCGGGGACCTGGAGGGAGGCGGGGAGAGAGAGAGGAGTGGAGGGGGGAACACTTCCCCCCCAGTGTACTGAACCAGGAGGGCTGGATGTTGGGGGGAAGAGGAAGGGGGGACGGGGAGGGGGAATGGGACTTCTCCCCCAGCGTGGTACGGGCGCAGGGGAGGAGGTACGAACCTCTCCACGATGGCAGGAGGACCCCGAGGATTAAGGAAGTATCTCCACACAAGTTGGGTGAGACCAGGAGGGAGGCTTTGGAGAGGACAAACCCCTATAGTTGTGTATGGATGACCTGTGGGTGAGGACGAAGGGGGGTCTGGAAGGCAGCTCCAGCGTTGTGGGTGAGGACGGAGGGAGTGGGGAGGCAGCTCCAGCGATGTGGGTGAGGGCGGAGGGGGTTCTGGAGGCTTCTCCAGCGATGTGGGTGAGTTCAGGAAGGACCGGAGTGTTATTTAGGTTCTGGGTGGAAGCCAGATGGTATGGAAGTTAACATTGTGAGTCGGGAAGAGGTCCAGGGAAGGAGGAGGGTGTTTATTTTGGTTTGCGAACGACCAGGTGGGGCGCATTGTACCTCCCTACGTGTGGTGAGGACTAGGTGGGGTGGGTAGGTATCTCTTAGCTTAGGGGATGTGGCGAGGGTATGATCCAAAGGTGGGAGGAGGAGAGGTTCCCCTTAGTGTTGCAGACAGAGCATGGGGTGTGGGGCGCATCTAGGGGTGTGTGCTCGGTTAGAGAGGGTTGATTTATGGAGCTGATTTACCCCCTGGTGAGGCAGAGGTGTGGTAGTAATGATAAAAACCCACGTTGGTCCAGGTGTATACGTACGAGGACTATTATTAGCCGTAAACAGGAGTGCCCGAGGCTGACTGATAGAAAAGAGCAACAGTACGGTATGTGTTGTTGACAGTGAAGGCAGATATTGCATTACGTTGATGAGGATGGTAGTCAAGACTGGTGTGTATAGTGAATGAAGTGATCGGGTTCTGGATATCGAACAGCGAAGATAGTGAGGAGAGGAAAGGCAATGATTCGTAGTGATGAGAAAATGATCTGTTCATGGTAAAGTGAGACACCATATGTGACTTTTGTAAGTGGTGGATATCCTGTTTGGATATAGTGTTATAATGGATGGTATAGTGATGATAGTGTAATAGTGAGACATTCTTTATTGTGTATAGTGTTAAGATAGAATGTCACAGTGTCCAGGATGGTGATAGTGAAGGGGGAAGGGAGGTGGAGGCAATGTAAATGGAAGCATTGAGTTCTGGGTACAATGATACTGGTGACAGAGGACTTGTAATGGTGGGTACATTGGTGATGGTGTTGGGATACGCCGGTGGTAGTGATGGTATACGCAGGTGATGGTGATGGGATACGCAGGTGATGGTGATGGTATACGCAGGTGATGGTGATGGTATACGCAGGTGATGGTGATGGTATACGCAGGTGATGGTGATGGTATACGCAGGTGATGGTGATGGTATACGCAGGTGATGGTGATGGTATACGCAGGTGATGGTGATGGTATACGCAGTTGATGGTGATGGGATACGCAGGTGATGGTGATGGGATACGCCGGTGGTGGTGATGGGATACGCAGGTGATGGTGATGGTATACGCAGGTGATGGTGATGGTATACGCAGGTGATGGTGATGGGATACGCAGGTGATGGTGATGGGATACGCAGGTGATGGTGATGGGATACGCAGGTGATGGTGATGGGATACGCAGGTGATGGTGATGGGATACGCAGGTGATGGTGATGGGATACGCCGGTGGTGGTGATGGTATACGCAGGTGATGGTGTTGGGATACGCCGGTGGTGGTGATGGGATACGCAGGTGATGGTGATGGGATACGCAGGTGATGGTGATGGGATACGCAGGTGATGGTGATGGTATACGCAGGTGATGGTGATGGGATGCGCAGGTGATGATGATGGGATACGCAGGTGATGGTGATGGTATACGCAGGTGATGGTGATGGATACGCAGGTGATGGTGATGGTATACGCAGGTGATGGTGATGGTATACGCAGGTGATGGTGATGGGATACGCAGGTGATGGTGATGGGATACGCAGGTGATGGTGATGGTATACGCAGGTAATGGTGATGGTATACGCAGGTGATGGTGATGGTATACGCAGGTGATGGTGATGGGTTTTTCGTCCTTGCTGCTGTATCGTTCGACGGTTGTGTGGGTCTTCCCCTGTGTGTGTGTGTGTGTCCGTGTTGGCTGCTGCTGGCCTCGACCTTGGCCTTGTACCCTGGCCAAGCTGCTTGTCCTTCTCTCTCTCTCTCTCTCTCTCTCTCTCTCTCTCTCTCTCTCTCTCTCTCTCTCTCTCTCTCTCTCTCTCTCTCTCTCTCTCTCTCTCTCTCTCTCTCTCTCTCTCTATCTATCTATCTATCTATCTATCTTTTTCTGTATATTCCTTTTCTCTTCCTAAGTTCCTCCTTCGTCCCATTTTCCACGTACAAGTATTGCTTGTGTGTATGTGTTACCGTGTTACCCCAGTCGTCTTGTTATCGTCCGATGAATATTTCATCGCTTACTCATAGATCTTTAAGTCTCTGGCTCTCCCTCCTCTCTATTTACCGTGGGCAAAGTCGTGAGGTGCTTCAGAAAGGGCAGCGTCATGACCTTTCTCCTGCCGAAGGAGAACCACCAATAGTACAGTACATCAGTGTAATTGCTGTTTCGCGGGAGTACACGGCTCTCAAACGCGCCGAGAACGGGTTATTGAGGAGCAGAGGCAAGACACCGTAGCACCCGACGGTAGGCGGGTGAAATAACCTCAAATTACTGTAAGGAGGTAGCTCTTCCGTCCCTCACCTGCCATATTGAAGATGGATAGCACTTTCTTCGGCCACAACACGTAGTAATATCGATGATAGACTAATTCTTCAACTCTCTACACACGGAATGGTCGTGTGTGTGTGTGTGTGTGTGTGTGTGTGTGTGTGTGTGTGGAAGACCCGTATGCGCGCTAGAAGCGGTAGTAACAAGAAACTTATGGTTACGTAACCCACAGGTCCCGGTTGTAACGGATGTCGCAATTAGGAAACACGTTAACTCTCTCTGGCATAAAATTATAAATGTCACACATTCGATTTAACACCCGGCCAGTCATACCCCCATCCGAGATTGTGTCATAATTTCAAGAAATGTATTAATAAAACGCAGAGTAGAAGACCCATCTTGTATGAGTTCTAAAAGCTGTGTTTTTAAGGCAAGCAATAAAATGCAAATGACGAGACCCACTGCAAAGGCGCTCTAACCTCAGAGTAAGGTATATAAAGAGAGGAACCATTACTTGGGGCAGGTGCTGGTGAGGAAGCGAACTGTTGCCAACAAGACAGTTGGGGGAGGAGCACGTGTTCCACATCCGGGAGTCGAACCCGGACACCTGGATCGCAGAAGAAACCAGTATGTCTTCAGGTCTCTGTCTGGACCTTCCGTTCTGTTCCAGACGTGTGTGTGTGTGTGTGTGTGTGTCATCGGCAGGGCACCACAGCGCCATCTATACATTCGTATTATCTTCAGTACTGTATATTAGTACTTCTGTGACCATTTATTTATTATCTCATATTACTTTCGTTATTTCTAATATTCATTTATACGTTTTTCTTCTGTTTCTGTTTTCACTGTTAATGTTATCTTCCTTCTTTCCTCTATATCATTATCTAAATTTTTCATTCATTTTATTCCTCGTTTTCTTCTTTAGATATATCGTTGCTGACTTTGTTGCACTTAATTCATTTGTCTTTCATCAGTATCTTAGGGTTTTATCTCTTATACTTCCTTTTCTTACATTATTTTCTCTTTAGAATTTTTCGTATGATATTAGTGCCTTCCGAATTATCCGTTCCCGTTACTCGACTTCTTTTGTTATCATATAGTTTCCCGTCTTTTGTTATCATATAGTTTCCCGTCTTTTGTTATCATATAGTTTCCCGCTTTCCTTTCGATTTTCTGCCATTGAGGTTATACAACCAACCCAGACTGTAATTTCAGTCGAATTTGTGGGAAATTGAATTAAGAATATATAAAATGTGTGTGTGTGTTTGTTTGTTTGTGTGAATGTGTGTGTGTGTGTGTATGTGTGTGTGTGTGTGTGTGTGTGTGTGTGTGTGTTTTAAGCGTTTATAATCTTATATTCAGAAAAACCCGGAACGATCCTCGTAATGCCATATAATTTTCATCGGCATTAGAGAACATGAATACATAAACTGAATAAACATAAAGCTTAAGATTTCCCTAACTACTTTTTTTGCCGCACAGAGAAATTTCTCCGTAAACAAATGTCTGACCTGTTAAGTTTTATTTTCATCTTCCTCTAGCTCCCTCCTCCTCCTCCTCCTCCTCATCCTCAGCCACCACCACCTCCTCCTCCTCCTCATCCTCAGCCACCACCACCACCTCCTCCTCCTCCTCCTCCTCAGCTTTGCACACCCATCAATATCCAGCTTGTGTAACTTTATGATGCATGTTAAAAGGAATGTCTTCAGGAAAGAGGAATATGATCAGACGAGGCATTGTGTCTTGCCATGACATGGGTTAATTTAGTGTTAGACAAGGGTCTCGTTGACTCACTATTGGTAATGTATGATACAATATCTAGTCTGGATTCCCTTTGATATTGTATTCATACAGTGTAATACAGTATCTTGTATTTCATCTCTGGCTCAGAACATAACACTGTTGTTCTCCAGGTCTTCGTCTGTTGTAAAATATACTTACAGTATTGTACTTTTAATTGTCAACAGCTTTCGACAGATACAATACCTGACCCTCTCAGAGTTCAGGTGGAGGTCAGGTCAAGGGTCACACCACCTTACCTAAAGGTCGAACCGTCGTGCTGTTGGACGTGGTGTGGCCATAGTTTTTCCTGCAAAGCAGGATGGGATTTTTCCCTAAGGGCCTCTTTCTCCTGTGGGAGGCGGTGCCGGGCGTCGGTTTCCACGGGGTCAGGGGCTTCCTGGCTGGCAATATCTCTTGCACTTGGATCCGGGTGTCGTAGTATAGGTATTACATCCTCCTTCCTGCAGAAGGCGTTGAAGAAGGTAAGGACTCAAAGAGTTCCTGAAGAGAGTGCATGACGTGTTCTCTCTCTCTCTCTCTCTCTCTCTCTCTCTCTCTCTCTCTCTCTGTTTAGAAATAAGTATTTTTTTTCCTTTTCTCCTGCCGACAGCTTAACCTTGCATGGCTGTAAAGGAGACATTGTAAATTTGTCCAAGACTTCAGCAGACTGTCAGAATTTCATGGGAGTTTGTCTTTCGAATTTTGTTGATAATTTTTGTTTTCGTGATTAGTCTTTTCTTTGTGGTGAGGAAAAAGAATGAGAAAGAGTTAAGAGGGATAGCTTAGATCTGTAAATAGAATCAGGAGTTGATTTTAATGGGTTCTAGTGAAGCCTTTGGTACATGTGAGAATATGTAACTATTGTCTAAACTCATTTACACATTTATGGTTGAAAATTTACGCAGAGCTAAATTTCTGGATAGTATGTCTTCAAGTTATCAAGAGTTAATGGGATAACTATGACACAAGACATGTGGTTCATTAACCTCACTGTCCATAGCCACTTTTAATCTTAAAGAAAATCGAACAAAGTTCTTTAATATGACCATTGTGTAAGTGCTGTGAAGTGCTTGAATAAGATCGTGTTTTAGAGTGTACAAGATAAATGTACGTTGTCATTCTGTGTATTTCGTAATGGCGAATGTTAATGTTCTTGTTCAGTACGTAGAAGAGAAAGTTATTTGGGATGCTGCTTCACCGTGAGAGGAATATGAATCATGTCATTGATCATGTGTCGCTGTGCATAGCTATTGTGCGGACGAGAGGTTCAACTGCTGGGCGACGTGGTGGATGATAGATTCTCCTGGTGTGTGTGGGTGTGTGTGTGTGTGTGTGTTCTCAGGTCGGAGTGCCGCGATCACAAGGGGAAACTTAACAGCTTCTGTAATGGATATATTTGGTTGAGGCAACTGGAGGGAAATCATCAGAATTGTTGTGATTCATCCGTGTCGAAGTCTCGGCGGTATTTAATTTTTTTCGTTGGTTTGAGATCCATTATAAGTTGAAATTCCTGATCGTCGGGTTTCTGGGAAGTGTAAAAAAGAAAAAAAGAAGCTGGTGTAAAATGAGGTGTCCAGATTATGAATGAAAGGGGAATATGATTGTATTTTTAACTTAAAATGTTTAAGGAATATATATTGTACACACATTTTCCTTTATCAATTATGACACTGTGTTGACCAAAGGCTAAAGTTTAGATATCAGGTGGTTGACATATAGGGTGGGTTGCCAGAGTGCATGAGAGATAGATCATTGGGTCTTATGACAGAGAGGGACTGGGGACTACTGGAACTACTGACGCAGAGGTACTGGGAACTGCCGACGGAGAAGGACTGGGAACTACTGACAGAGAGGTACTGGGAACTACTGACGCAGAGGGACTGGAAACTACTAACGCAGAGGGACTGGGAACTACTGACGTAGAGGGACTGGAAACTACTGACGGAGAAGGACTGGAAACTTCTGACGCAGAGGGACTGGAAACTACTGACGTAGAGGGACTGGGAACTACTGACGCAGAGGGACTGGGAACTACCGACAGAGAAGGACTGGAAATTACTGACACAGAGGGACTGGGAACTTCTGACACAGAGGGACTGGGAACTTCTGACGAAGACTTGAGTGCGAACTCCTGACGAAGACTTGGAAAACTACAGACGGAGGCCGTTCAGTTGCTGCCAGGGGGGTCGCCAGTCTAGCCTGTTAGGAGCTGTGGTAAAGTAGCAGGGCGGGCGGGGGGGGGCTTCATGGACACGAAGCACCTGCTGCAGGGTGTCGACTCACCAGAGGGGAGGGTCTCTTCAGTAGGGGAGGGTGTCATGTTGCCACGTGTGTGTGTGTGTGTGTGTGGGTGTGAGTGTGTGTGTGTGTGTGTGTTGGTATCTGTCTCTTGTCTTCTTCTGTGTCGTTCTGTTGCATGTCTCTGTTGCCCTCTCTCTCTCTCTCTCTCTCTCTCTCTCTCTCTCTCTCTCTCTCTCTCTCTCTCTCTCTCTCTCTCTCTCTCTCTCTCTCTCTCTCTCTCTCCGGACGAGACATTACCGCAATACCTCCTTCCTCCTCCTCCCTCATCTTTTTTTTTGTTGTCACCCTTGGATGACGCAGCATTATATTTCGACTTCGTACCTCACTCACTGGTCTGGGCGAGTCACTGTGTTGCCTCACGCTGTTATACCGTTATGATACGTTGTTACAACCTGTGTTGCCGCCACGTGTTGTGTACCGTGTGATCTATCTGCCTGTCCCTCCTTGTACTATGTGGGTTGGGGAGGTGATCGCAACACACAGTCGCGGTGAATGTACGGGTGTAGAAAACGGCTTTTTGGTCTACGCCCTCGTTTTCTATTTACGGCTGTTGCGCAGTCGTATAGTGACAGTCGTCGAGGAATTTAAAACGGTAGTTGGAACTCTTTTCATTTAAGATTTCTTTGATATTCGACCTTGAGGACAGTGTTTATATTGGGCTCTGTGAAGTTTGGAAAGCTGCACTCCACTCAGGAGCAGGGAAGTGTTGGACTCCATCGGGTGCGAGATGGTCCGAGATGAGACTATACTCCTTTTCGTCCATTGAAGGTAACACCACCTCTTCGAAGGTGACTTTTCACTCGCGGTGTAACCACAGGAGGAAAGACTCAGGTCGCTTCCGTCGCGTTTTTCATGGAATAAAAGGAATATAAGATGTGGTTAAGACGTAAACGCTTACGTCGGTCTGTTTCATATTCCTGGTTGTGGCCTGCATATCATCAGAATATAAATTCTTATTTTTCATGCATTATCACTGTTTTCCGCGTTAGCGACGTATCGCTAGGAGCATACGAAGACTGGCCTCTCTCTCTCTCTCTCTCTCTCTCTCTCTCTCTCTCTCTCTCTCTCTCTCTCTCTCTCTCTCTCTCTCTCTCTCTCTATATATATATATATATATATATATATATATATATATATATATATATATATAAGAAGGTTCATTAGATGTAAGCAGCCGTTTATCTGAGAATATACAGCCATGATAGTTGTTAGTTAACTTATCATATCATACAGGAACTTAAGTGTGTGTGTGTGTGTGTGTGTGTGTGTGTGTGTGTGTGTGTGTGTGTGTGTGTGTGTGAAGTGCCTTGAGGAAGGCACGCGTCAGAAGTGGCCAGTCGGACGGAAGATACGAGTAGCGGGGTTGTGTCGTCGTCCTCACTGTCGTGGTGCTGGTCACCTGTCCTCCATAATCGCAGGAGAGAGAGAGAGAGAGAGAGAGAGAGAGAGAGAGAGAGAGAGAGAGAGAGAGAGAGAGAGAGAGAGAGAGAGAGAGAGAATATACAAAGGAACGCAGCGGGAAGCAGACAACAGTAGGAGGCCTATTGTCCTACGATGGTGTTATCTGAGCCAATATTATTCTGATACTGGGTACACATCTATTCTGAATAAGATGAGATTAGGAGAGAACAATATGACTCCGTGCCTCCCCTCCGTCGACAACAGCCACTGGAATAAAGATTAGAACTGAAAGTCCAGTTATATATATATATATATATATATATATATATATATATATATATATATATATATATATATATATATATATATATATATAAGTGGACTTTCAGTTAGTGAAAAGTGGAACTTGTGAAATATTTATTCGTGTAACTGGTTTTTCAAGATATTTTTTGTCTTAACAGCGTTTGGCGGGAACTTGTTCTAGTGTTCAGCTGTTCTGTTTGGAGAGAAACTTTTTCCTTCATTTGTTATAACACATTTTTGCTTCTATGCTCCATCCAATGTGTTGTAAATAACTGTTTTCGCCTCGTGTTTCCGATAGTGGTTTGTGGTTTGCGTTGTCAAATACATCAGAGAGAGAGAGAGAGAGAGAGAGAGAGAGAGAGAGAGAGAGAGAGAGAGAGCGGACGTCTGGTGGTAGAGAGGGAGAAAGGAAGAGTGACCAAACGCCTGGTGTATGGGTGGCCTTGTCACCTGTGTTTATAATCTTCACACACGTATGGTAATCAGTTGTTTGTGTGTTGGGCGCAGACGCGCATGGCTTAAAAATTTGTTGCCATGTCGAAACTCTGGTCACAGACGAATGCGCATCAAGGCCAGCACTTACCTCATACATAAGGAAGGCTTTTAAAGAGGTGAGGAAAGATAAGAAATGAGAGTGTTAGAGAAATTAGAAAAAAAAAACTGCTTTTGAAAAGGACCAGGTCGTAGCTCTCAAAAGAAAAAAAAAAGGTGAGGTTGAAGATTTCCAAAACTTATCGGTGTAAGGAAAGGATCAGACATCTTAACGGACCATCATGAGATGCGGGAGTACAGAAGCAGCCAGATCTTGGGAGCAGAAAAGACGGGTCTCTGATTTATCCTCTGGTGTCTTCTGTGATCTCGGCCCATAGTCCAATTAGAACACTTCTCTCGCAGGCCCTAAGGAATGCATATGGACCAAATGACGCTTATTCAATTTACACACACACACACACACATATATATATATATATATATATATATATATATATATATATATATATATATATATATATATATATATATATATAATGTCAGTTTGAAATATTAGCTCTGAATGATACTGCAAAAAACAAATATTGTATATCAGAAGACTTGATAACAATCAGACAGCTGATTCACGCTTGGCGAATCTTATAACGAATCACCCAATCAGTGACCCAATCATTCAACCAACAAGCCACCCAATGAATCACCCTATCAGGTCACCCAGGAGGTCATGAACCGTCCCAGAATCTCCTCATTAGTGAAGGTCATTAAGTCGATCATCCGTTTTCACAGAGACTCATCCGTCGAGCCTTTTCGCCAGTCATCCATCACATCATCCATGGAATCAGTGAGTGAATCCCTCATCTAGGGATCCCGGTAACCTATCATCCACTTCAATCATCCACAATCATTCACTGATATGAAGCCGTTTTGAAAATCCTCTTCACAGGCAATACCTGCCTCTCATCCACACCCGGGGTTCACACCAGTCTTTAAGAACACTGTGGGTAGAATACTTGACATTAATCATGGTACTGAAGCTCTCGCGTTCATATATATATATATGACGCCTAAATGACAGCCACACTCTCATGATAACGTCTGGAGTACATCAATTGTACGAAATTACGAAGCAGAAGCAGTTCCTGCCTTCCTGGCAGATGAATTGTGTGGAAGTTCACCACAGAAACGAATCCATGGAAGAAACTGATTATTCTAAGTCATCGCCTCGTACACCTGGGCATGTAATTACTGTTAATCAATCATCACCCTCAACACCTGGCCAAGGCTTTTGAACATATACTGAAACATAACATAACATAGCATAACATACCTCAGAGTCTCTATGTTGACGGCTATCTCACCTTTGCTAATGGGAAGGCTGGAAGTGCTACCATTGTGATCCAACCTAATGGTAACCCTTTTTGTGTTATCGCTCACAGGATGAATTATAGGGTTACACAGCAAGGTAGCCGGAGATAACGCTGGGAATATATGAATCTGCTCTACATGTGCCTTTTTTTTTTTGAGAAAGTATAATGTTTACTTTCTGTAACTTGAAACCTGCAAAAAAAATAGCTGTGAAAGATAGTGTCTCTGAGACCGTAGAAGAACAAAAAAAGTCTGGAAGTTGGTTTCAGTGGGTCTGAAAGGAGTCTGGAAGGAAAATAGGGTCTGAACTGAGACTTTCCAGCGAGTTTACGAACCACCCATGACCAGACTTGATTCTCTCTCTCTCTCTCTCTCTCTCTCTCTCTCTCTCTCTCTCTCTCTCTCTCTGCGCGAACCGTCCATTAACCTTGTATATGGTCTCGCCAGTTTTGTCTCTCTGTCTCTGTCTTCACCTCCTCATCCATAAGGTCGAAGTGGCCGAGATCCCTCTGGCCGACCATCGACTGCCAATGGGTTTACCTCGTCTAGATGCAAGACAGTGTCAGGTATACCATCTTCCTATTGCCTGAAGGTCGCCAGTCGCTATTGTGTGCCCGAGGTAAATACATTTCGTATGCAGATGGTGGGGTCGCTTCAAGGACGACGTTGGTCTGGTGTGAGCTTTCTGATCAAGTTGCTCGTGTTGGAGGTCGGGTGCGTTGCTGCCTCCTCGAAGTTCGATAGGTCTCGTGTTTTTCTTGATTGTCTTTGATTTATTTAAAAAAAAAATGTTGTTTTTAGCCCATGGAAAAAAAAAAGCAAAACGGATTCACCTGTTGTTGGAGATGATGATTCTCTCTCTCTCTCTCTCTCTCTCTCTCTCTCTCTCTCTCTCTCTCAGTTTTGCCAGCTCGATCGCATTCTTCTTCTCGCACTTACAACCTCTGTACGTGAGGGACACACCAACGTGGCTGTGGTGCATTACATTCCTAGGGCCTTTACTATTCGACCTTGGCCAGATAGAAACATTTTCTGTTTTGCAAAAGAAAAGGAAAGCACGGTACCCTTAGTCCATTAAATACGACGATACGACCCTTGACCTCATTGGAACGACTTGAAGACCTACAACCCTTCGGTATGATAACGCAACCTTTTGATCTGTCTGTTAATGGTAACTGGGTAATCCAGTTATCTCTTCGAAGTCTCGGATGTTTTCGTTGTGGATCCATACGATGCTACGGATGATTCCGTGATGGGTGTGAGGGTCACTGGGGCGTCTAGAGCGTAGAATTAGTTCACTAGATCTCCGGCAGAGGGACGAGGTTGGCAATTTGCTGCATCACTTGTGTGTGACGATAGACGGGCGGGGGAAGAGGAGGTTTCAGACAGATGCGGACGATCTTTGTCAACCCTCTTGTTTGTCTGCTTGAGTTTGTTAACAACTGGAGGTACATGTTACACACACACACACACACACACACACACACACACACACACACACACACACACACACACACACACACACACACACACACACACACACACACACACACACACACACACACAGACACACACACTGTAGAAGTATGCAGTCTCAACTTGATGTCGAACTCTTCTGTGATTCTTTAATTAGTTAATGTTAGGGGGGGACAGTACGAGTGTCCCCATCGCGGCATCTGGGACAGATCGAGTCCCCCATAACGGCTTGCGGGACTTTCCGAGATCCTCATTATGCCTTATGAGTCTTGCTTTCTCATTCTCCTCTCTTCATTATACATCCCTCATGTATTCACGAGACACTCGGCTTCTGGCACTGCCGGAACGGGAGTTTGAACCTTCACCCTGACTCACCATGGATTCGATTCTCCTCCACGTCTCAGACAGACTCCTCAGTTCTCCACAACACGTCAAGATATGCTCCTGTACATATCTGTACACGATTATAGACCAGGCGTGCGACCTGCTGACGGAGGCTCCCTGTGTCGCAGGAGGTGCGCATCTCTGTCACAGTCGGGGGAGTGGCTGGCGCACGTCCGCTTCGGAGTTAACCTGACTTTTCTTACAGTTGTCGCTGGAGGTTCCATAATGACGGGTGGGAACGCGACCAACGTTGCATTCAGGTCGCTGTTCTTCTGGGTAGTTTGTGTGTGTGTGTGTGTGTGTGTGTGTGTGTGTGTGTGTGTGTGTGAACATTTCAGGTTTTTCTTTTTTTTTTCACTGAGTCACACGGAAAAGTATGACACAGACCATTGATTATGTTTTTATCCATGCTGGAGCTTCCCTTCCCTTTTGCCTTTCTATTCATTAGAAATAAAACGTTTCTCACATTCTTCACCAAATGATAGTTATTTTCTTTCTACATTAGACAGATATCTAGATAAAGAAGGGGTATTCTTTTTTTCGTGAAAGTTCAGCGATTAACATCTCGTTTTAAGAGACGATGATGTGCACTTGTCTCGTAGAAGAAGACCACGAAGAACACACGCACAGTCTCTTTTAGCGTTGATGACTACGATCGCGGAGAGAGACGTGTTCAGTATGTGTGGTCGTGGAGGCGAGAGAGTAGAACAGATTATGGGGTTCAGAGATCGGGGACATCTACACACTCTTGAGCCTTTCTTTCATCTGACCTCTTTGTGAATTGTAGCATAGAAGGATATGGAGCAGATACACAAAGATATTCAGAGGTTAAAACGACCCTGAGAACGGGATTGTCAAAACACAGAGCCCTTGCTAGACCCACATCTGGCGAATCTAACGAGAGGAAATTGGGATAACGTAGATTTAAAAGCGTTTTGATTGTGACTTTTATTTTCCCCTTAGGTGATGGTCCCTCCCCCCAAGTTTAAGGCACATAATCTAGTAGCTTACTATAATGTGATGAAGGGAAACTTTCCTCACGTTGTATATGAGTAATTTTTCGTGATGAGGGAGCGTGCCAGTAGGGGGAATCACGTCCAGGAATGGGAGTTCGTGAGAACGTGTCGTCTTGGAAAGTTTAAAAGTTCATCTGGCTGTACTCTGCTGGTAGCTTAGGCAAGAGTCGCTCAGTACCACACGTTTCAGATGTTGGTTCAAAGTTCATCAGGTGTGCAGAAGGACTGTAGGCTGTTAGTCGTGGTTTATCTCACACTTGTCATCCCTCCTCCTGTGTCGATGTGTTGCCACTAGTGTATGGTCTGTGTGTGTGCGCCTTCACCTACCCCTTGCCACGAGCAGGCTGTCACAGATACGCTTCGGTTGTGGTGGTTCGCTGGAAAACGAGTCACGAAAATCTTGATCATCGACTGGAAGGAAGAAGGTTTTTGGGATTTGAAGGCTATGGGAAGAGGGGTTTGTTAGAGGGCTGGTGACTGTACAGGGAGGAGGAGGGTTAGGAAGGGGGAAGACCCACTCGAGATATAGAAATTAGTGTACGGAGTTATGGTGTCTGTCATTATACGAAGAAAAGCTGTACTGCAGAGTGTGTTTTTAGATAAGTTTACTTGGTTACGTGTAGTAAGCGTCTTACTTATATACCCAGGGACGACTGAGAGAGAGAGAGAGAGAGAATATGACCGTGTGTTTTGGAAGGTTATTGGCTAAAGTGAACCATAAATTATTCTTCGCGTGTATCGGTGAGTTACTGTGGCGAATATCGGTGTATGACCATTGTGTATGGATGGATGACTGGAGGCCTGTGACACACCACCCACCCCTCCCTCAGTACCCCACTCCCACCTCCTCCGTTAACCACCTCTCCTTCCCCCCGATACCGCCCTTCCTTCCCCACCTCCCTCCCTTTGCCTTATAAATGGTGCTCGATCCTCCTGACACAGTTGGCAGTGACGGTGGAGGCGACAGGTTTTTGCAAGCCCTCCCTTCAGTAGCCTGGCTGCTTGCTTCTCCCTCTGCACAGTTTCTTATCCAGCCAACGTAGGATCATATGTGTTGTGCCCTGTGTAGCTACCAGTCTGTGTTGTGCCATGTGTAGCTACCAGTCTGTGTTGTGCCCTGTGTAGCTACCAGTCTGTGTTGTGCCCTGTGTAGCTACCAGTCTGTGTTGTTCCCTGTGTAGCTACCAGTCTGTGTTGTGCCCTGTGTAGCTACCAGTCTGTGTTGTGCCCTGTGTAGTAGCTACCAGTCTGTGTTGTGCCCTGTGTAGTTACCAGTCTGTGTGAGGGGCACACTCGAGTTCACTCCATCGTTATTGCCTGTGTGTTTATGTATATTTCGCCTCCCTGTTCCCCCCCAAACTCCTCCGTAGGATACCTGACCTCCACCTACACAAGGAGAGTCCTAGGGAGGGAGGTGGGGGTGGAGGGAAGATCCATTGTAGGATACCAGCCCCTCCTCTCCCCTCCTCCTTTCCCCCCTCAACACAAAGAGAGTCCCAAGGGGACTTTCCATCTATACTGAGGAGGTGTCCTTGGCCCGAGAGAGAGAGAGACAGAGAGAGAGAGGAAGTAGCTATGGCAGGCGTGGGATTCTCTCTCTCTCTCTCTCTCTCTCTCTCTCTCTCTCTCTCTCTCTCTCTCTCTCTCTCTCTCTCTCTTGGTACCATTTGTAAGTAAAGATTTCAAACAGAGACAGTGTTGCAGAGGAGGAGGATGACTTCAGACGTTTTGCAGATGACACGAGAGGTTCAACGATAAGGGGTTGGGAGAAGAAAAAAAAAAAAAAACGAAGAAAAACTGTAAATAAAAAGTTTCCGGACGTGATCGACAGATGAGCAGAGGAAAACCTGATGGAATCCAGTGAAGAGAAACTTGAGCAAATTTGTTATCAAATGATTTACGCTAAATTGGCGTCTTCCTGCACAGGCTCAGTAGGAGAGAGAGAGAGAGAGAGAGAGAGAGAGAGAGAGAGAGAGAGAGAGAGAGAGAAGAAAATGTCAGATACATACATACGTACGTACGTTGGAATCGTTATTAATAAGAATCTTAAAATTTCACGAAGAGCATTTGATAGAATTCTGCTCTCGAGCCATATGGTGATTGGTTATGATAATAAGAACTTTCACAATAAGTGAAACGTAATGATGAAATATTTAATGTTTGCAGAGGAAAAAAAAAGAAGCCGCGTTGAACTTTGCTGTGTTGTACGGTCACTAGGCAGGCTAATGGAAATAAAGAGGTTTAGAGAGAATTCATTAACATCGTCAAGCGAAGTTGACGGTCTGGAACATAAGTGCTGTTGTGAGTGGTATAAAGAACTGGGATCTTTACTGCTTCGAAAAGAACGGAAAGGTAAATGATAATGTATGCATGACAGCAAATTCAGGGCATCAAGAACAATATGTTAGACCTGAGTGCATCACATTAAGGGAGACACAGTAATGCTCTAGAATTAGACACACAGTGACTAATGTTCTTGAAATATGACAGAAAAAAAAAATATACAAAAAACATACGAGCTTGTCGGCAAAAATTAATGGGGAGGATTATATCCTGCAGGAGGAGAACTAAGAGAAACGTACATGAAACCAACTTTGAAACATTTAAAAGAAAACTTTGCGTTTGGTTAAGGTCAGTCCCAGATGAACTTCGGATCGACAGAGTGGAAGGTGCGTGACTGCGGAGAGCAACAGCAATAATTCATCTAACAACATAAGCGGGGAACCTTGTGTTTACTCTCCTTTCCTCTCCTCTCTCGTCAGGCTCAGCAATTTCTTCTGATCAGTCATATACCGTTCCCCAGTCATGCCCTTTGAGTTCGAATAAACATTTGCATTGTGTGCGATACACGGCATCTTGATTGGCCTTTTCTGTTTGAGTAATGCTTCTGCTGAGCCGGAGGGGGCGATGATACTGATTGCTTTAGTGAGGAAGGAACCGTCTGTCGTAATCATTTGATTAGCATGGGAAGGGTGGCGGGGGGAGATATTGTGATCTCTGTGGGACACGGAAGGCCCGTTGTAATCATGAGATTAATGTGTGAAGGGAGAACGATGTGGGAAGGTTTTTTTAATCTGTATCGTTTCTGGTGTGTGTGTGTGTGTGTGTGTGTGTGTGTGTGTGTCTCCCCCGTTGATCACTTGCGCGGTAAGTCTCCCCGCCTGTTAATCGTGTTCAGAGTACAGGATTCCGTGAATTGTCTGTGAGAAAGTTTAAAACTCCACCATGAAGTGAGACTTCGAACTTCTTGGTATTTTGATGTTCGATGCAAGAGCCGCGAGGTTATTGTGTTGGCGGTTTTTTGTTGTTGGTGGTGGCGGTGATGGTGGTATTTAATGTTGGTGATGTTTCCGCCAACAGCAAGAGTATCACCACCATTGATCACCATCACTGGGGATCACCAGCTAACCTCCCATTAACCACAACGGCCAGCCATTGCTGCCATCTTAATCATCTCCAATCACTAGCATCAGTTCCCACCATCACCGCCACCACTCGTCTTCCACCATCCCCAAGCCATTACCACCACCACCTCCTCATGTCAGGAACCACCACCCCACCTTAACATCTCAAGTTCCTTTGTGACTTTCCTCAACTTCCCAGTAAAAGAGGTCAGACAGACAGACAGACAGACCGACCGACCGCTCGGAGGCTCCATCCATGATTCATCTCATCGTTGCGTAATCCTCTCTGTCTGGAACGTGTTCCTGGCCGATCCCCCGTGATATGACCTCAGGTGTTTCAGCAACTCTGCCATTGTTCGCAGTTCTGTATGTAGAACGTAAGGGAAACTCAGAATTCCTATTATAAATCTCGTATGAAGAGACAGGAAGGGCTCTGCTGTTGATCCAAGAGAAAATGAATTTCACTCATGATGTTCTGGGTATTCACCAGAAGGGAAGTGCTCGAAGCAGGTAGCTTCGAATGTCGGAAATGTTCGGCAGGTAAAAGTGACGGAAACATAGATGTTTGCACGTAAGATACAGTCGCGGGCAGATATGTGTTGTGGAGATCGAGTGTGTGTGTGTGTGTGTGTGTGTGTGTGTGAGAGAGGCTGGGGGTGGGGGGAACCAGATTTAGCCACAGGAGAGTGAGGGATCAGCTGAGGTTCTCAGGTCGGAGGTAAATGGGTCAAGTTCCGCTTTGGGAACCGGGAGTGTTCGCCTGGGGCACCAGGACAGAACCCTCCCAGATCCTAGTGACCTACTGACGGGTGAGGTCACTACCCCCTCTTCTCCCACACACCACTCTCACCACTCTCACCACTCTCCCCACACTTCCTCCTGCTGTAGCCTGGCTTACCAGGAATTTCCTGTGAACGTTCATCCATTGTTTTAAAGGTTTATAAACGTCTTAACGTGGTACATTTGTGGCCTCTCGAAGGTGTACCTTGGAAGGAGTGTCTGGCCACACCTGCGTCCTTGATGTGGATGAAGCAAGACCCGATGGTCCAGGGGCGTGAGTCACCACCACTGGAGAGTTGTACTTGTGTGTGTGTGTGTGTGTGTGTGTGTGTGTGTGTGTGTGTGCCTCTTTGTTCATACGTGGAGGAAGCTTTGCATTTTGTGGGCATTACTTTGTGTGTGTGTGTGTGTGTGTGTGTGTGTGATTACCTCTTTGTTCATACGTGGAGGAAGCTTCGCATTTTGCGGACCTTTCTTTTGTGTGTGTGTGTGTGTGTGTGTGTGTGTGAGCCTTATTTTGTATACATGTCTTTTCACTCGGGCAGATGCCATCAGAGGGAGAGGGACTGTACCTGGATTTAGATCTTCCTTACCAGAAATAGAAACACGTTTGTCTTGATCTGTCGTTTTTATAAGTACCACTAAGTCTTTCCCTGCTACCAGGAATTTAATCCTCCCTCAGATCCGCTCCGTCTACCTTACTCCCTCATTAACACACAACCCCTTTCATCTCTTCCCTGCCTCCAAGCAAATTCTTTGTGGTTTAGGATAAGATCCTTTCGATCAAGGAGGGCAGGAGGACTGAGGCGAGGTAGAGGACGATGGAAGGGAAGGGATTATGGAGATGGGAGGAGCTGATGCAACACAGGACAAGAGTAAGAAGCTTAGCAGGGGACCAGGTCTGTGGTGTCTAGTGGTGACAGCGACGGTGAGACACGAGAGACGTATCTAGGGCAGTGGTGGAGATGAAGAACACGATCCCCCCTCTCTCTCTCTCTCTCTCTCTCTCTTGTGAATCTGTTGATATTATAGATTAACAGTGTATGTGTTTGATCTGCAACCATTACAGGCTGAGGCAGGAATCATATATAGAGCATTCCTACTGTTTTTCATAGTAATACAGTAAATAAAGCAGCTCAGTATAGCTGTACATGTCTTGTAACGGGAGGATTTAATTACTGAGTAGGCAAAGTAAGATCACAGGGGCGTGGTGCTACTGCTGGGGGGGAGAAAGGGAGGCACCGCCCTCTTGCAACACCTACGGATTCAGACTAGCGGGGGCGTGGCGGTAGGGTCTGTGTAACGCCATGAGGGGGGGGAGGGCGAGACGCCCAACACCAGGAGAGGAAGAGGACTCGAGTGACGACGCGACGCCCATAACTTGGCATGGTTATTTCAGTTCTCGTTTCCCAATCATTCCAAGACGTTTCAGTCGTTCCACATTTTGTAGTCTGAGGTAGTTAGGAGGCGTAATTCACAGGGGCGTAATTACATTTCTTGGGTGTTGGTCTCTCTCTTTATTGTTATCATCAGTCTTTGGGTGTGGTTCTCAGGTGTGTAATCAGATCTTGGATGTAATTACCAGAGGTGCTTTCAAAGCCTGGTTTGATTTTTTTTTCTTTTTTTTTTTTTTTGGTCTATGTCTTCAGATCTTAGGCTGTTAGTTCGTAGCTGTGTAATTAGGTTTTTGGACGTAGTTATCAGGAGTGTGTAAGTATACCGTGGGTGTAAAGAGTTGGTGTGTGTTGTTGGTTCCTCGAGTTTGTATAGGGCGTGAGCTCGTGTGCTGGTTGCTGTACACTTCCTGCTAGTCAGAGGAACACCTGGAGTATATTTGAAGGGAAGGAACCTGCAGAGGAAATGAAGTAATAAGATTAAAGTTAGGTGAAGTAATGATAGTAGGTTGAAAGGAATCGCTAAAAAAGAATGATGATTAAGATGAACTTATTTGTCCAAAGACATATTGGGAAAGGGTTTTCGTGATAGTGTGTGTGTGAAGGAAACATAGCAAGGGGGACAAAGACATATTGGGAAAGGGTTTTCGTGATAGTGTGTGTGTGAAGGAAACATAGCAAGGGGGGAAAGTGGAGGCAAGCGTGTAGTGTATAGTGGGTACAATGCATCGGCATAAGAGGGTGACAAGTTGATATGATTAGGCAATTCACATTAGGAGAAAGGTTGATTATTGAGACTTCAGTAAGCAGGTCACATTAATATGTTGAGGATGTAGTGAAGATGAGGACATAGTGAAGATGGTCTTTGACGTGACACGTATAGGTCAGGCCAGAAGCCTGTTAGGGTCAGGTCAAAGGCCAGTGGTGTCGAGGGTGTAATAAAGACGAAGGTGTAGTGAAGATGACCTTTGCTCAGACCCATAAGGTTCACGTTAAAGGCGAATGGTGACGAGTGTAGTAAGGATGAGGATGTGATGAAATTGAGGGCGAAGTGGAAATGGCTTTTTACCGGACCTTTAGAGTCAGGTCAGAGAAGGCAAGTGGTGTTGAGGCTGTAGTGAATATGTTGCATGATGAAGATGAGGCTTTCGTGAATAAGTTTCGTAGTGAAGATGCGATTGTAATGAAGGTGTAGGTGTAGTGAAGATGGCCTTTGACCTGACCCTCAAGATGATCACAAATGACTTTCTTTCTTGCTGCTCAAATGTAATTCATGCATTATCTTCGGCAGGTACGATGTTGGAGGTGCGGCCGTGATGGATGGCGGGTCGGGGAGCGAGCTTACAATCTACTCTGCTCGCTATGCCTCGCCCCCGCCCAGACCACGACCTGCTTACCCCGGCCACACCCGCCATGTCCACCAGTACGGCCACGGCGGGCCGCCCCGGCTCACCACAGGGCCCGTCTCGGCCGGGCCGTTCCTGGGCATGGTCACTGGGCCATTCTCCGGCCCGCTGTCGCTTCCGCAAGGTTCGGGTTACTGGAGAGCGGGGATCCCTCGCATGAGCCACCATCACCACCACCACCACCACCATCACCACCACACCTACCCCCCATACCCTCCCATCCCGCCCCGTCGTCTCCACTACCACCCGCATGGTCACCAGTCCCTTCCTCAGCTGGGTCTTCGCGGAGATCCTCCACCGCCTCCTCCTCCTCCTCCTCCTCCCCCGCCGCCGCTGCCACAGCCTGCAGGACGGTGGGACGAGGACCCGTGCTTCTTAAGACCACATTCTCCGGACACCCCATGTCCGCACAACCCTCGCGTAGGAACCACGCAGCAGGAGGATGGCACGTGTTTCGTGGTCATGGGTTCCCGGGATCCGCCGGAACACACGGAACCCTTCTCTGCCAAGAACCCGCTCCACATCCGGCAGCGGCTACACCAGCATCAGCATCATCAACATCACGTGGAAGAAGATGGGGTGTACTCCTACGCCGGCGAAGGGATCTTATCCCCGGCTGACGTCATACGCGCCGAAGCCGCCATGGACGACTGCGATAACTACGGGGGATCTCTAGCGTCGGAAAACATCTATGAGGAGATCCCGGAGAACTGGCGGGGCACGTGGTCACGTCGCTCGCTCGTTGAAGAAGTCATGGACGAGTACGAACGAGTTCGGGCTGGTCATCGCCGAGTCCTGTCCGCCTTGAACCTCGATGTGGAGACTCTCATCAGACCCTCTGGCCACGATGGTACCGCCTCGCCAGACTCCGGACTTACCGTCTCTGCTTCGGACTCCTCCTGTGAGCCCAACCCGCTCAGCTACGTCTCGCGGCCGCGCACTCCCGTCACCCACGACTACACCGCTCTCAGGCGCCCATCCCAGGGTAACCCCGCTCAGAAAGACAATGCTGACGAGTCGCCTAAGAGCAACAAGGGTCGGCTGGTGAAGTGCGAATCGCTGGATCTCAAGGATGCCCTCTTGCGGAGGCCGTCAGGAGGACGTGGTAAAGGCTTCAAGGAGAGGCTCGGAGGCGTCCGGGAGAAGATGGAAAAGAAAGGCTGGCGGTTTCCCAACTTCACAAAGAAAGGTCAGTGTTTCGCCGCCTGTCTTGTCCGATATTTCGTCTCTTGTGCTTCCTTTTGACCTGAGCTTTATTGGTCAGGTCAAATGCCATCACAACACCGTCATCACTAAACCATATCGTCACTACACCCTCATCTTCACTGCACCCTTGACACCATTCAGCTCTTGACTTGAACGTTAATGATTAATTCATGTACTGAAAAGTACATTTGGAAATGAAAACTCATGAGTATAAATATTTTCTTTATGCATGGTATGGTTTTGATTCAGAAAATATAAATTAACAGTGTGTTGAATTCAAATTTCAGTTGTTTAAATTCAGTTCAACAGAGAATCATATTACTTGAAACTCAATTCAACAAAGTATTTTATTACTTTTTGTTATCTTGGCATGTAACATGGAGACCAATTTAGCTTCCTTAAGAGTGTTCTTTGCATACTTGTGTCTAGCATTTTGCACACCTGTGTCTTGTCTGTCGCTCTCCTTTTTCCCACGAACTTGACATCGATGCTGTGACTGAAGTGTTCTGTCGAGGAAGAACTGTTCGTGAGAATCCAGTAACATTCACCTTATGACATATACATCTTGAGGTCGGTTGACTGACAGTTATCATTCGAGTTTGTTTAAGCTCTAGTATGTTTTGCACGTTTTCCATCTTCATTCAGTCCCGTTGTCTCCCTCACCACCTTATGAGGTCTAGCAAGACCTGCTTCTCAGGGATGTATTTGCCAGATGTACAATACGACCTTTGTTATCCTGGAGGATAACTTCATGTTGCTTACGTTGTCCTGTGACTCATTTGGTGCAGTTTCATCGCCAGGATCCCACGAATTCTCCAGGAGTTCATTCTTAGAAGGAAATCATCTTTATTATGAACTTCCTCCGAGACAGTGTTGCAGACACATTACTGTCCAGTTATCTGAATCATATTTTGGTACTGTCTTTACTGACTCCTCGAATGTCAGATACCTAGGTCTTTTTTGATGCTATCTTGACTGGTCCTGGGTCCAGCGAACGGAGTTACCAAAGACCGCCCCTGAGAAAGAAAAACCGTTAGATGTTGTTCCGTTCTTATAGCTTCTGTACTGGATGGTTATGATCCTGCCTCGGGTCCCGGCGGTCTGTGGTTCGAGGATTACTGGTAAAGAAAAACTCTTCAAGATAAGCGTATGAAACTTGAATGACTCTCTTTTATATATATTAAGTATCCTACGGTACCTTAAATCTCTAATTAGCTTTAACATTCTGAAGGTTCTAATTTCTGTCTAAGAGAAAGAACGTCAAAAACTGCAGTAAAGAGTAGAGGCAGTGACTTCTTTTCTCAGTGTAGGATGATAATTAGTTTAGACTTATGATATGAAGCAGAGGGCTAAAACTCATTTGAAAACCCTCACAGAATCTTCATCTTTTAATTTTTAGAACCACAGTAACAGTACCTGTGCTTGCATCCGTTTTTTCACTACTTCGCTTCCTAGATAACCCCGTTATGGACCAACTGGTCTCCTGTTATCTGGCCATCCCATGTACCTATAATCATCGCGACAAACCTATTTTAGAATGTACTCTGAAGAATATTATAGCTATTATGTTTTCCCCCAGATAATCTACAATGTATGTTCCGTTCTAGACAGTAAGTCCAGCCATTTTAGTCCAGTATTAATCAGGAGAGAAAAGGTCGTGTGAAATTTAATATTTGAGATTTATTTTTTGGTCTTCAGGAACAGTATAGCAAAAGTGATATTCTTAACCTTCTCTTCCTAGAATCTGTCAGTTTCGACAAATCAGATTGCCGTAATGACCAGCTATTCTACCTTCTTAATCTTTTCTCACTTCTTTTCTTCTTTCTTTTAAATTTTTCTGCAAGCCTTATCTTCTTAAAGCTTTATCTCGTTCATTTCTGAATTAGCCTCAAGAATGTGTTTCTGGGTGGTGCGTTCTACCCTTTCCTCTGAATAATTTTCACGTTTGTGCGATCGTTAAAAGTCATTGAATTCTTATTGCGTTTGTGTGGTCATTGTAAGTCATTGATTACTTATTACAATGTTGTTACCTTTCTTGACCTTGCTATCTCCTTCGACATCTATTCTCCCTCTTCTTTGTAGTATTTCTGTACCATTTTCTGTTCCATATCTTTGATTTCATCCCAACGTCTTTAGAATGGATAGTTGTAATTTCTTATCATCGTCTTTTGGTGTGGTTTTATCTTGGACTAGCATGATATGGAGCCGTTTTAAACTCGCAGATATCTCACCACCAATTGCTCCTTTATCTTAGCAATCAAGTGCTGGAAAGCAGATTCTCATTTCAGCTAATAGATGGGTACGCAGTGGTGTAGAACTAACTCCCAGAAAATTGCTAGTAATTAAAGATTCACACAAAGATGTGTAATTATGAACCTGAAAACAGAAAACTGACGAATCAGCTCTCGCTGGAGATTGAACAATAATCTTAAATGATACGCCAGTTAGGATATTCCGGCCTAAGCCATTCAGTTACTATGAGCCACGGTGCCCTCCTGCCTTCGTGTCGAGCCGCCATTTCGAACCAAGACAAACGTCTTGATTGGCAAGTTCATCTTCCAGACATGGGCTGGTCGTGACTTGGGAAATCGCCATTCCTGCCAGATTAAACCCACAGAAACAGAACCAGCAGTGTTATGGAAGAATATCTTAATTTGGCTCTGGAGATTTGAATAATGGTCAACAGTTTAATAAGTATTGAAAGTATCCTTGTTTGTTTGTTGATAGTTGTTTATATGTACATAGTGTGATGCAAGGTATTTATGGTACAGTTCACTTCAGCACCTACAGTGTTACTACTTACCTTTCATGAAGAGAAGACAAAGTCATCGTCTGTCTTGTAAGTGATGTTTAATTCCTTTGTAATCGAAGACGAAGAATGTGGCCCGTAAATGAGCAATGAAATATTTGAGTGAAATTTAATGTCATTTTTCACTTAAGTTGAATTGTGATTCCTGAAAAAAAAATATCGTTATATACGCTATTTTTCAAAGGTTTCAGTTGGTGTTGCAAAAAAAAACCTTGCTCTCTGGAAAATCCAGAGGAGCATTTATTCAAAACGAGAATCAGACGAATGATTTTCAACTACAATATATTTGGGCGGTTTGTATTCCGTTTTGAGAGCGAAAATCAGACTGCCAACTCTATGTTTAATTGTGAATTTAATAGGTATTGATTGCTGTGTAGTCATTGAACCAGAAATATTTAAAGAGGTGGCCCCTCACCCGACCTCGCTGTTTATCCTCCCTTTGGGGGAATGACGACCAGTGTTGCCACTAGTGTAAGACGCTGGACTTAACCGGTCAGTTCTCCTTTCGACGGTTGAAAAGTGCGTCCGCGTCGTGTTGGTAAGAGTGCGTCCGCGTCGTGTGATGGTAAGAGTGCGTCCGTGTCCTGTATCGTTGAAAGAGTGCGTGTGCCCGTCTTAAGTAAGGTCCTGAGTGTTATGAGTCCACGTGTGTCAAGTGACATAAGTGCCTCACTTAACCCGTGTCTTCCACTCACAATGAGGTGTGAGTGCTTTGATTTTGCCTCATTTCTGGTTACATCCTTTTCTAGATTTCCATGTTTTTTTTTCCTGTCTCTCACCTCGTTTTCTCCTATACTTGTTACATTTATTCATATCGTTTCTCTCATCTCGTGTTCTCCTTTGTTACATTTATTGTTATCATTTTCTGCCTCATATTTATCTTGTTCATTCTTTCCTATTCTTCAGTCCTTTTTTCGCTTCCCCTCTCTCTTTCAGCACCACCCTCCTCCTCCTCTTCCCCCTTTACGTTTGAGCCCTCTTTCCTCCTCCAGCTGCTCTTCCCATTTTCCCTTCGTCATTCTAACAAACCAACAACTACATCCCTCGTTTTCCATCTTCATCTGGAACAGCCATGTCTTCGCCTCCATGTAATTCGCTCTCTCATTAGTAGACTTTCGTCACGGCTCCCGGGTTTGCACCAGAAGTCTTCCAGTAAGAGCTGCGTGGGTGTTCTTAGAAGGCCTTGACTAAGGCTGGAAGGATTGTCAGAAAATGTCCTTTTTTGGTTATGCAGGAGAGTTTGCTGGAAGCTTTCTGCTACCGGTATAAGGGATTTATTTTTTATAATCGTTTCTGCAGAAGCAACTGGAAGGTTCCTGATCGTTTTCTTTTTTTTGAAAGTCTTTAAGGCTTAGGAAATATCTCTGTTATATGTTTAGCTTGCTGGAATATGTGGATATGATTGTTATATGTTTAGCTTGCTGGAATATGTGGATATGATTGTTATATGTTTAGCTTGCTGGAATATGTGGATATGATTGTTATATGTTTAGCTTGCTGGAATATGTGGATATGATTGTTATATGTTTAGCTTGCTGGAATATGTGGATATGATCGTTATATGTTTAGCTTGCTGGAATATGTGGATATGATTGTTATGTTTAGCTTGCTGGAATATGTGGATATGATTGTTATATGTTTAGCTTGCTGGAATATGTGGATATGATTTCCGAAACTTTGGCTGGAATTGCTACAGGGTTTCACTCTTTGTAAAGCCCCTCCACCGGAGTTTGATGTGTATCTCTGACTTTCCTGCTGTCATGGAAAGCTTCTTGGAACTTATACTGTATTCCATGTGACGGTTGTCGTGCAATTGTTCCTTCGTTGTGATGGAAGATTTTCTCAAAGGACCCATAAACAGTGCTGGAAAGTTCTCACGTTAGGTGCTTGACGTGGCTTTGGGGAAGTGTTTATTAGAGGAGACTGGAATAGAAATTGTGAATAGAGAAAGGGCTTGTAGGCCAAAACGGTGGTCTTGATAATTCTGTCAACTTTATTAAGTATCTTTGCATCTTGATTTCTTTTCCCTTGTGTAGTAGTTACTTACTTCTACTTTACGAGAAGTGAATATTACTCCCGTGTGGCACCACCTCTTGTCCATTCTCTACTGTCATATTTCTGTATAGCGTGTGTGTGTGTGTGTGTGTGTGTGTGTGTGTGTGTGTAGTTATTACCTATTTGTACCGTACGGTGAGTTTTTTGTGCTCAGGGGGCCCCATCTCATGAGCATTCTCCGTTATTATACAGCATTTTGAATTTGTGTTTGCTGTTCATATTATTCCGTTCATCTGTTCTTCATTACGGTTCATGCACTATTCATAACATGTGTCTTTGTTTAATTAGAAGCTTGTTTTTTTGTTTGCTTGTTTGACGACTCCTCATTTCGTACAGCGAATGAAGGGAGAATACGAGAACCTCTGGACAGCGATATATTTTAAGATAACTTTTTGTGACATCTTTCTCCCGCTGCCTTAGAGAAGAGTTCGTATGAGACAGTAATCCAAGTGTGTGTGTAACGACGTTTGTAGCGGTGTCAGAAGCCCTGTCGAACATCTGCCTGTAATTACCACATATTGAGTCTGGAGACGATGTCAACCATGTCTGATCTTGTGGTTGATAATCATCTGGTATTGAGGTTCGAGGTTGACGGTTCGTTGGGTCTTCCCATCAGTAAAAGTTTATCTACAGAATCGTCCTTTATTTTGTCGTTTTTATTGGTATTCTTTTCCTTGTAGTGTTGGTAAAAGGTGACATTGAACTCTTCAACGAAACTCTCTGTCGTTATTCTTGATTCCTTTGTCAGAATGTGTTTGCAGCGTTAGTGTAGTCCCTGGACGTTAGCAAAACCAAAGAGAGAGGATGGAGAGTCGAGGGTGATTATCTGTAGAAAGCGAATTCTGGTGAAGTTTGAGGGAGGTGGTTGCTGGAGTTGTGTACGTAAGAAATCATTCCTGTATTGGGTTGTTCAGACGGTGAGGAAGTTTGCCTTGTGTGGACGCGACGGTAGATGGGAGATCCATGTCTGGCATATTCAATGAGATCGGATTTTCCTCTTTTTTTTTTTTTCCATTCACTCTTTCGTATGTCAATTTTCATGTCAGAGTAATTGTTATGTACTACATCTGCCGGCTGATGGTGAGGAACCTTCTGCTTTACCGCCCTGTCTCAATATATTCAGGAATTTAGGATATACATATTTTCCTTCAGCAGATAACCTAGTTATAGCCCATTAGGAGGACTTCTGTCGTCTGACTCTCTCATGTTCTTCCATAATATCCAACTTCAGGAGCAGTAGAGTTTTGGTAGAGAGTAGACTTTTGGTAGATGGGACGAGATTCAACTGACAGCAGTACAATGCAGATCCACCAACACCTTAGTTGATGGAAATAAAAGACAAAATTCCACCTGTGGGCCTCCCGCCTGGACGGAGACAGACAGGTAGATTGCTCATTCCCTAGTGAAAGTTGGCGTCCAGTCCCAAGATGCGGGGAGAGGGAGGGAGGGAGGGAGGGAGGGGATCGGCCCTCACCACCATCGCCAGCAGCTGAGGGCAACGCTGAAGTAACGGTCTGCCACTCCGCATTATTAAGGTACTCCCTCGCCCTCACGGCGTAGCGTGACGGGGCCCTGTGGGGTGTTAGGGGTTGGGTAGATCACAGTGATTGTGCCTTCGGGAGGCTTCGCTTTGATACAAAATTGCAGATGACGAAGTCACCCGGGGACATGAAAGTACTCATAAAGGAAGTACTTTAGTACCTACGAACGTGTACTAAGACATTCCAACGTGCTTGGGAGTACACCGGAAGTATCCAGAAGTGTGCTAAAGTGTACTATGTCCCTCAGTAGTACTCGTTTATATTTACATATGTGCAGCATCGCTGTCTGTGCATATAAAGTACTTCTGCCCAACCGTTTTAGGTCGTAATGTAAACACAGGTGCTCAGTGGAGCTCCCCAGGTACGTCTTCGTCAATGCAGATGATTTCTCTTGGTAATTCAGGTAACGAGACAGATATTACTGGGACGGAGTCTCGCTTACTGATGGACGACGAAGGGAATGGTAAGATGCAGTGCATAGACGGAAGAGCTCTGTAAGGGTGAAAGTCGGTTGTGCTGAAGGTGTTGTTTACACTCTTATTGCTGCTCGCAGCTGTTATTTCTTACGTTGAATATGCTACTGTTCTTACTGTTGCCTGTACGTTGTGTATGATATTCACACTACTGTTGATGAAACTACAACTGTTGTAACGTACTGTCGTCATGCCACTGTTGTGGTTGTACTTGTCACAACAGCTGTTGTTGTCAGTACTGTTACTACAACTGTCCCTGTTGTTGCTGCTACTTTCAGAACTGTGTTTGTTTCTGAATTTGATCCGTTTTAATCACTAGTTCAGTTGGGTGTATTTCTGCATGTGTTACTTCCTTTGGTAACTGTTATCTTACTTTTGCTGCTGTTGTTGCTTACGAAACAGTTTTATGGTGATTCTGGTGCAATTGTTGCTTCTGTTGCTGCTCCTCTGTTACTTGTATTTCTCTTGCTGTTTGTCTGGAGCGTTCAGACCAGTGGTGGTTAATTTGTACCTAACTAACACTCGCGTTAGGAGGGTATTATGCCTTTCGACTTCCTTTATTGAGTGTTTTTAGGACAGTTTATTGGAATTTAACCTTCAGACTCACAAGCTATAAACCTAAAGCTTTCTCAGGAATATTTTAGAATATATACGTGATGTTTCCGTGAGTCCTTATGACGCTAGAGTTGAGGACAGACTTGAGATGAGACTTCAGTTATACAAATATTCTTAAACCCTGGAGGTCTTTCTGTGTTGCTCTTGTGACAGAAAACCAAGTGAGCGAAAATGATGAAGATACTATTGAATGTTTTAGGGTCTACGAACGACTTTTCTGAGACATGAAGTGGCGAATAGCTTTGGACAGGAATACACAAAAGGTGTTGAGGAGTACTTGGTAAGATACCCAAGATACGTGTCCCACTCATCGACTTACGAATATTGTAAGGTCTACTTACAGGTATTATAAGACCTATGTACGAATAAACTAGAAATGAGCACTGACTCTACGGGAGATTCTAACGTATCGAAGGTGTGGTGGACTCAAGTTTTCTGACGAGACTTTTCGTTTGGACCTCTGACCATGAGCCCTGACATTGGCATTTATTGGGCCGGAAGGCTCGCCCTCCTCATTTCTCCGGAGATGTGGTAAAAGTTGTGTTGTGAAACGTGAAGGGCAGTGTGAAGGTGGTACAAATAGCGATAATTGACGGTGGTGTGGGTTAGAGGGAATCGAAGATCTTAGTGATGGGGTTAAAGGATCGAAGACACACTCGATGGGGAAAGGGTTTCGTTGGTGTGGTCTACCTGGTGGAGGGAGTTGGGGTGAAGAGCTATTTAGCGGAGGGAGAGTGAAAACTATCCTGGTGGAGAGAGAGGGAGGTTGGAGAGCTCCCTGAATTGAGGGAGGGACATGGAGCGATGCTGGGAGTGAGGGTGAAGACCTCCATGAAGAAGAACAAAGATCCATTGGGATGCAGTAGCGTCATTTAGCTGCACTTGGCCCCATTAGTGACTGGGGTCAAGAATGACAGGATGTGTTGGTTCTCAAACACCTAGGATGGAATCGGGCCAAACACTTATTCAGCGTCACAGACCGTCATTTCTGCCTTGCCCACGATTCAGCTGGTGGGCTTGGATGACGAGGACTTCCAACGGCGAGGGTCCTCGTCAGGAGGTGGTGCAGGACGACGGGAAAAAAAAAAATATATTCTCTTTTAAGCGATGGTGACCACATCGGAGATGGTCGCACCTTCGAACTCAACTTCGATGTTAAGGAGAGCAGTGAAAAAGTTACCACGACAGTTGATATCAGGACGATGTTGATGATCACATCCATGTCAGGTGCCCAGATCATGATAGCGAAAACGACTCAGGCCGTATTCATGACCAGTAGCATAACCACAATGATAATGAGGGAGGGAACGCCAGCCAGGTTATTACCGATTTCTGTTAACGCTACAGGGATGACTGATACCAGCGACTCAAATTGGCAGCGTCTGATCACCAGATATTTGTTCCAAGCTCACTCCGCCGACACCTCTGTGTGAACGACTTTCCTTCTTTGGGCAACAATGATCCTTACTTTGAGCGCCAAGAGAGAGAGAGAGAGAGAGAGAGAGAGAGAGAGAGAGAGAGAGAGAGAGAGAGAGAGAGAGAGAGAGACTTGTGAAGCAACACTTCGATTATAATTCCCTTTAAAGTCCTCCCCAAAAGAAAAAGGGAAAAAAAATTAATTCGAACTCTCAACGCACCATCAAAGTATTTTCTAACATCCTAGTAACAGTAGCAGTGACTCCCACATAACTGGAGCTATCACTGCCGGTGCCATTGAGCACTTATCACTGCAGCTTTTAAGGTACAGTAAACGCATTCATGGACTACGAGAAAAAAGAGAAAATAAAGGTAATTATTACCACAAAAAGGGGCTCAGAGGAAAGTGAAAACTTCCATACCTGCCACGCACAGCCGAGCAAGATGATGTTTTAAGTTCCGCTGGTCCGTGTCTTGCACCGTGGCATTACCAGCAGATGAATACATTGTATATAATGTGGTACATGATGTTGTAACACTTCTGCCAACGAGTTGTTTTATCACTGGCCGTTGAGGCGTGAGGAGGCGGGAACATTACCCACCCGGATACACAGACAAATGAAATGATTGATGGTGGGTTATGATATATTTGTATCTATGAGAGACAGTGAGTGAGTAAGGTTTAGTTAAAAGGTAGAGGGGTTTTAGGTATCCTGTTTTCAAGCTTCGTTTAGGGCGTCGCATTTATGGTCCTCTTCTGGACGGCATAACCTTTCTTAAAATAGGCAAGGGAAGAAGTAGATACAGTCGTTTTAAAACCTAGCGTTTACAAAAATTTAATTCTACTGCGTGCCAAGAGCTGGGCGTATTTCGAGGTATTTATGACTAAAAATTTGCCGGATATTATTATCTTATCCCTATACAGGGCTGCAGATTTAATATTATTGGGTAAAAACTGTAGATATTGGTAATTTCGTATATTAGTATAATTACATGACCTTGAAAATTTATGGTAATTGTTGTTGCAATTATGAAGCGGAGATGAATGTTTATTTCAGTCTTGTATGAAATATTCTTGAGAAATCTGTAAGAATGATGAATGTGGATTAATTCTTTCTTTTAAATATTACCTTACTGATGAAATAAGCTCCGTGGAACAATGTTGTCTTTTTTGTGTATTTCCTTCCCTGGTGTTACATATGTGTCACAAAATATGTATGTATCTGTCTGTCTGTCTGTCTCTACGTTACGACAGTAACTCGAGAGCAGAAGTAAGTCTCAGGAAAAATTATATCATATATGATTATTAAGCTATGTCCGGAACGGAAGTAATTAAATCTGCAGCCAGCCAGCCATACCTCACCAACCCATTAATGGGTATGTTGACCCTTAGAGTCCTTGTCATTCCCCATAAACTTCCTCTCGTTTTTTTTTTTTACAGTGATGTGAGAAATGGTCCCATTGTTCGTTTTTGACATCTTGATGTTATTCTTCTCGTTTTTGGATACAGCAAGCTAAGAATATAAGATTGCATGTTTTTTATTATTTTTGTATGATTTTCATAAAAGAATGCGACATGTAATCATAAACTGATGCAGGATCGTATATTAATTGATAATTGTGTTAATTAATCTACCTTAAAAATGTCCTCTGAAATATTACATTTTTTCCCAATCATTTTTATTTCGTAAAGGCTTTCAAAACCCTAGCTTATTAAAATTGGGTTGAGCGGTTCATTGAACACATAGGCGCATTAAGTTATGCTCTTTGATCACCATTCTATGACAAGATGGTATATATGTATATTTATAGAAAAAAAAAAATAATTACCAGTACCCCCGTTCGTTTTCCCTCTTCACTCACCGAACGTAACAGAAAACAAGCTCTGGGATACCTGGCTGGCTTCGAAGGCACTTTCTCAATAACATAGACCATCTCAAGAATTCTACCTGGGTGCCCCCTAACGAGCTTAACGTCTGCGGGTAAGGCTCAGTGGCTTCCTTTATTTGAAGGTGATAAATTGTAGGATATGTGGAATGAAAATGATCGAAGAGTCTGAGGTCGAAAGCGTCCTTCCATACGGTGCAAGGCGACGCCTCTGTATAACTTAGCGTAAAGGAATCATGGTGGATAAGGAAAGTCGAGTTCCTTGTTTTTTGTATTCATTTTCGCTTTGTTTTGATCTTTATGTAAACGTTACTTGAAAGTATTTGGAGGAAGGATGGCAGTTTCCTCTGATTTGAGTATCAGAGTTCGGTTCTCATTTCAAAACTACCTTTAGAAATTCTTTTGTTGTGCTTAGGAAGGTGGTAATTGCTTAATCTTGTTCTTTCGCAGTATTTTTAAGAAGGGCCCGACTTTGCTTCATTGTGGTTCAGTAATTTCTCTGTACACACACACACACACACACACACACACACACACACACACACACACACACACACACACACAGCCAAACAGAATATCCTTTTCGAAATCTTCTGCAGGATAGAATTCCTTTGTATTGCTTATTAGTGAAACTGCCTTTATAATTTGTGTTAATAAATGCATTTATACAAGGCCATGTGCCTTTATATTCCTCAAATGTATGTTTCAAGGCCACCATTTCTCAAGCATTCTGGACGTGTGTTTTGCTGGTTGGGCTGTAGATGTCCAACAGCCGAAATATTTTTAATATCATCCTCAGGTATTCATAGATAGTTAGTTCTTAGACCATATGCAGTCTTACTGGGCGCCTGTTTCTCGTCTAGCAGTCATGTATATGTGTAGAGTGTTTATATAGAAGGCATACCCCATATTGCAGCTGTTCATTGTATGCAAATTTGAAAGACTTGAATCTATTTATACTTTCCGGTTTAATTTGTTTGTTCGTTAGTGTAGACTGTAAATCATCTTACAGTATCATTTGCTTTTTTCTTTTTTTTTTTAGTTAACTTGTAACTATAATTGTCGCATTTAGGCATTCATAGAAAAAAAAATGAATGTTATTTCAGAGTCGTTCTTTGTTGATAATCATCGCTTCAGACAACACGCACGAGCGTCCTACTTTCACATCTTTTTTGTCCGTATAGAAAATCCTTTTTTAACACGAGATTCCCGCGATAAAATGTGAAGCCAGAGGTGGGCCACTTGCGGTAAAAAGTTGAATCCTCCTCTCGGTGTCTGGTATCGGTAGGAATACCTACAGTTTTTGTGTACGTGAACTTGACCATAGTTCCGTATTTTTTATAATAATTGAATAAATATCGTATGTTCTGGAGTCGTTAAGAAACTTATCATTTTATGGGATTTGGACTTAGCCTACAGTATATATATATATATATATATATATATATATATATATATATATATATATATATATATATATATATATATATATATATATTTTTTTTTTTTTCTTTCTTTTAAACTATTCGCCATTTCCCGCGTTAGCGAGGTAGCGTTAAGAACAGAGGACTGGGCCTTTTTTGGAATATCCTCACCTGGCCCCCTCTGTTCCTTCTTTTGGAAAATTTAAAAAAAAAGACGAGAGGGGAGGATTTCCAGCCCCCCGCTCCCTCCCCTTTTAGTCGCCTTCTACGACACGCAGGGAATACGTGGGAAGTATTCTTAATCCCCTATCCCCAGGGATAGGGGATATATATATATATATATATAATATATATATATCGTTCCTTTCTTTTGGAAAAAAAAAACGCTACCTCGCTATCGCGGGAAATGGCGAATAGTATGAAAAAAAAAAAAAAAAAATATATATATATATATATATATATATATATATATATATATATATATATATATGTATAATATAATCATATTTTATATATTAATAAATATCGGGTTTGGGACGTGCTAGTCAGTGGTTGAAGCAGGCATGTTGAAGCGTCTGGTAAACCATGGAAAGCTTGTAGTATGTATATATTCGTGTGTGGACTTATGTATATACATGTGTATAGGGTGGGGGATTTCTTTGTCTGTTTCTTGCGCTACCTCGCAAACGCGGGAAATGCGCAAGTATAATAAATAATAAATAATATATATATATATATATATATATATTCGAGAATGTTTCGTGCTGGTTATCTTGCTTATTCTCGAGGCTGGCAGAGTTAAGCAAGTGTTGATGGGATCTCAAATATGGCCAGCTAGGCTTCCCGACGCCCTTTGGAGCAGACGGAGACGTTGCAGATGGCTAGGGCAATTACCAGTAGAGAGAAGAAGGGCATGATTGATATTTCCCTCAACCACTTTTTTCCCCCCTCTTTTTTTTTATATCACGGCAGATGATTTCCGATCTCCATCTGTTACTGGAGTGCGCAGAGGTAAATCCTTTCTGGCCAAAGGAGTTACGCTTATAGTGAATGTATATAGCATAAGTTTGTTTTGTGGTTAGATTTTGGAGCATATAATGTTTTTTTACCAGATGGTGGATTGTTCTTAAAGATGTATCCTAATATATGATATTGGGTAGTAATTATATAATCTCGTTGATAACACTGGACCTAATTTGCATACTGGTTACATACTTAAGGTGAGGACCATTTCTATACCGACTTACTCACTGTACGTTGTACATCGTAACGATTGATGTGTATATAGAGAAACTCGAGTGTACGTTTCACATGCCATTCTGACGGTTGTATTGACATTTAACAGGTGATCACTAACTATCAGTTACCAGTGTATGTTGGCTGTGGAACGCGACGATTGGTTGGTTGTTTCATCTTCCACTCCCTTCACACTTTACTGGCATTTTAAAGGTTATCATCAGTTCTCCCGAGTGTTACCATGTGGTGCCGTAATGGAATAGTTTCCCATACATGCGGGAAAAATGTCTTAGGGGGGCGAATGGTCGTCTCAAGGGACAAAGCGGAGGATTTACGAGCCCTCCACTTCGAGGGGGGTCTAGGTGATGGGGAGGGGTCTCTTCCTCCAACACCGCTTTTCAATATATTTTTTTTTCCCCTTTTCTTCCACTTTAACGATGGCGCCGAGGTCTTTCCCGCCAACCTGGCTTGTGTCGCCCAAGGATAAGCTGAGGTTTCGAACCTCAAGTACTGATTTACATCTTGTGGTTCCCAGGTTGTTGTGTCTGTGGTTGTTCGGTCGTTAGGTAGTTAGGACGAGCCTTTTATTATATTCGAAGGATCTTTTGTCTCTTAATCAGCATGTAGGTGGTGGACGCTACTTTAATTTCAGTCATTTAACTCGTGTTTTTATGTTTCCTTTAGAATAATGAGAATCTAATGAGATGCCACCATGTATTGTTATCATTTTTCGTAGTTCTGATTATTTAATTTCTTCTTTGGAGTTGAACTAAGGCTGTGTGGTATTCATATTGAGTTTTGTTCTCATGTCATTTTATTGTTCTCTTGCTTCGTGTGTTCCTGTATGGATTTTTCTTTTCAAGCTTCCGTTTCCGTTCTGTAGCATCCTCAAACCTGTCTGAAACATTTCTCCAGCCATCATCATGAATTGATTAGTCTCTCACGAAATTATGACAGTAAAATTCATAAAAGTCTACAGCTTTGCAAGAGACGAGATACAGACTAGAATCAGGAGAAATATGATCTTTTTTTTATGTAACAGAATTTGGCGTGGTTGATGTGATATTTTCGAGGTTATTTCCCATAGTTTATGTGATGGGTAGTAACACTGTTACTTTTTTTTTTTATTCTACTAGAGTAATCTGATAATTTATTATGATATTTAGTATTCCTATACCTCCGGTATATTTATTTACCTTAATTCAGTTG
This sequence comes from Panulirus ornatus, assembly GCF_036320965.1. Classification (NCBI taxonomy): domain Eukaryota; kingdom Metazoa; phylum Arthropoda; class Malacostraca; order Decapoda; family Palinuridae; genus Panulirus; species Panulirus ornatus. The sequence continues at coordinate 12,852,855 of NC_092245.1, forward strand.
CTTCTTGATATTCGAATATCGTAGTATTTATGTCTTTATGAATATGATAATTATGACTCTTTTTTTCGATTTATTACTACATATCTTGGATGATATTTACGTAAGGTATGTATATGGTTGGGTAGCCGGTTCTTAGCGCGGACCAGCAGTGTTTCACTTGGCCTTTCTAAAAGCGAGACTGAACGGAGTCTTAGATGTAAACATAATAGCTACCTCCAAACCCTCCCGGGAAGGTGAAAGTTTGGGGAACGACAGTGAAAAGCTTCAGACGTCTTCTGTAGTTTGCGGAAAGAAGTAGTTCCCTTGTATTTCGTTTCCAAGGGTTAGATATATGCTGGAAACTTGTTCCCCCCCTTTTGAGGACAAAGGAAAAAAAAAAAAAAATGGAAGCTTTCGTCCCGCCATCTCAACTGGCCCCTCAGCGTTAGCATACAGAATTAGAACCTGGGTTAAAGAAAAAAAAGAATAGCTACAGATCATTAGATATTTTGTGTACATGAACCTCCTCGAGGAAGGAGCCGACATGTCGTAGTTTAGACTTAATAGGTTTTTGTATACGTTAGCGTCAGCCCTCCCGAAGGCGGGTGTTAAGGGGAGGAGTCGACATAGTGTAGTTTTAGACCCTGACCACAGAAGAACATTACGTGTTTCGCTCTTAAAAGACGTCGGTGATTGACTTTTACGATGATTGAAGAGGTTTTCGCTTGACTCCATTCTTCCCCAATTATGTCTTCGTGGTTTATAACTTTCTGTCACTCTACTGAAGGGTTTCTCAGAGTATTATTGATTTTCCGTTCTATTCTGGGACTTTGATATTTTGGTAGGTTTTCTGTGTAGTCTCAGGGGATGTTCAAGATGATTCCAATACTCTGTGATGTTCAGGTCGTTTTCAAAAAAGACGAACATTGTGTGTGAAATTTTCAGAGTTTATCTTTTTCAATTTTGAAGGATTTTTCTGGTGATATTTGAAGTGTTCTCACGTCAGTGAGGCTATTGAATTTGTTCTTTTTTAATTGATTTCGATAAATTTGTAGTCTTTTCTCGTTTCCGTTTTGGTGTGTATATTTTTTATTATTTTACGTTGTTGGTTTTTAGGGTTTTTAGTCCTCTTAAGTTGGTTTTATTGATTTATAATCTTTACTCTTATAGTTCCTTCTCAGGAAGTGTGTCAGTGTACTCCATGATGTACAATGGCTGCCAGGGATTTCTCTCTTCATATTTTTTTTCCTGTTCCAGTAGGTCTTAAAAACTTCCAAGATTTTTCTAAGGGCTGTTCAAGTTCCCAACTCAGAGGCGAAACTAACACAAACCCTCGCATAACACCAGAGAAGGTGGCGTTATGATACTAATAACGAGAGTTTCCCGTTCTTTCTTCTGATTTTAGTATGATATCCTTTAGGCCTCCATTGCTTTAATCCTTCCAAAAGCACAAACCAGACTTCGCTGTTGGCTGATTTTGATTGAAGATCTGAATTGAACATACTTTGGAAAACGAGAGAACTTTATGCATTGAGAATGGTGCTCATGAGTAGCGAAGGAATTTTTTTTTTTTTTGAGTTACGTAGAGGATTGAATGAAATTAGAATGAAATGTTGTATGCTACAGACTTGTTCTGACTGGGTTTAGATTGTGTAATTCCATATGATTGTTTTAATGTTAAACATTTGAGTGATTTTCTTGTTTATGAATCTTATTATTTCTTAGGAGCTTTATTTATAGAATTAATATCTTAATGTTATAACGAATGATTTTTAATGTATATTTATTTCTGTAATTTATTTTTTTCAAATTCAACTTTAGAAAGTTTTACGAATATCATTATTGATTGTTAAATTTTCAGATATAAAGCTAGTTTATACTAATCTAAGATGGTGCAATGAGTAGATATTTCAGAAATATATTTTCTTGTTGATTTAGAACAAGTTGAGATTTTCCTGGATATTGTTACACACTGTGATAAAAGAAGTTTGACAAGAATAGAATACTTTTCAGTAACTCTTAAGATCATAAGGGAATAGTGTAGGTGCCATCATACCTGGAAACATATTGATGTAATTTTATTGACCAATCTGATATGGGAACTGTGATGAAATTGTAGGAAAACTGTCATTGACTGTTACTGAGGTTTAGAAAGTGTTGGAAATTGTTTTCCCAAAGGTCAGGTAAATTGTCAAGTGACGTGCGCGTGCCCACTTAGACACGTTTTATGGTGTAGGTAAGTCATAGTGGAACATACACTTCATGGATCACGTAAATAGTTACGTTCTCTCTCTCTCTCTCTCTCTCTCTCTCTCTCTCTCTCTCTCTCTCTCTCTCTCTCTCTCTCTCTCTCTCTCAATTACGTAAGCCCTTCCACCCATTCACCCTCTCTATGGCCGTCCAGGTAGGTAGAACGAAGCCCACCTCCCGTAACTCACACTCTCTACGGTCTGTGTAGATGTATTCAAGCGCCACTCACGGTCTCTGTGGTATTCCACACCCACACATCCACCCACACACCCACCCACACACCCACACACACTCTCTCTTTCTCTCTCTCTGTGACCCGGCCACAGCTCGCCAGTCTGTGGTTTCTACTCTTGCTTTTATTAGATTGTTCCTGGCCATCTGTCCGTTTCGTTATCACTTTCTATGCCCATCATTCACGCTTCGCTCCCCGCGCTGGTTCTTCGTACGTCAGACCGGCTGTTTGATGTTTCTGTTGATATTGTCTCGTTTTATCTCCTTTCACGTTGTCTTAGAAGTATTTTTATTCTTTGGTCCTTCTCTCTCTGTCTGTGGGTCTTTGGACAAAATCTAAGAAAGCAGTGGAATCGGAGTTCGTGTTTACGATGTGTCTGCTTTAATTCAGCAAAAAGAAAAAAAAATAGCTTTGTATAACTCTGATATGGGATATAGAGACGGCCAGACCTCGGTCCCGTGGAGAGGGAGACCAGAAGAGAAGTAAAGATTCATTGTGAATAACAGACATACGAAGATTAACCGTTATGGTACTACCTCCACTTCTCTCCTAGAACAGCCAAGCTATGGAATCCTCCTCCTTACGTCTTTCCATCTTCCTACAACCTCTCTTTCTTTTATAGTCAGATCTGTAAAAACCTGAGAGGTAAAAATTTATTTTATTATATTTGGAAACAGCGTGAGTGAGAAGCGTGGAGCGCACTCATTAAGCTGCAGGCTGCTAACAGTCGGGGTCCTGGAGTTGCATATATTGGTAATGATGATAGTAGTAGTAGTAATAGTACTAGTGTAGTACTAGTAGTAGTAGTAGTAGTAGTAGTAGTAGTGTAGTAGTAATAGTAGTAGTAGTAGTAGTAGTAGTAGTAGTAATAGTACTAGTGTAGTAGTAATAGTAGTAGTAGTAGTAGTAGTAGTAATAGTACTAGTGTAGTAGTAATAGTAGTAGTAGTAGTAGTAGTAATAGTACTAGTGTAGTAGTAATAGTAGTAGTAGTAGTAGTAGTAGTGATAGTGGTCGTTAACGGTATCAAGGCAGTCGAGGCCATAATGGTCATTGTTTTGAAGGCATCACTGGTGTCTGGTGTTGACCAGCTGGTTGAGGGTGGTGTCAGATGGCCATCTGGTTGGCGGAGGCTAGCTAGGCCAGCTGGTTTAGGGTGGAGCTAGTAGCCAGCTGGTAGGGGTGTGTAACAGGTGGCCAGCAGTCACAGATGGCTGAGGTTTAAGTGTTGTCTGGCGTTACCCGGATTGTCCACTCCTTCCGTCAGCGAAAGTGTGGTGACATGAACGAGTGTCTGGAGAGTCGTGTACACGGGTGAGCTCGGCTCTGGATAACTCATGAATGTGTGTCTGCCATTTTTTATTTAATGTTAGAATACGCGTGTATATGTTTACGTGATTACCATTTGTGCGTTACGGAGAGAGAGAGAGAGAGAGAGAGAGAGAGAGAGAGTTTTGCACTGGCGTTGCCTCGCCTCGTATTTTTCTGCACATGTATCATGTCTTTACTCTTAGGTATATACAACACACACACACACACACACACACACACACACACGTTTGTACACATGTATTCAGATACAGAGCTGGTCGATAGGTACCTGGCGAAGACACATATATGTGTTGTACTTCCAACCCCACGTCCGTGGCTTTCTGGTGTCGTGTTTCGAGTTGTGTGTTTAGAGAAGGCATTCGTATCCCATCGGCAATTCCGAACCGCTCTGATAGCCATCACCCACAAGATTGATCGTACACAACTGTTTGTTTATGAATGTAAACACTGTTCTATATATAGCCCGTGAGCGGGGGGCGTCCAGCGCATCCTGCCCTCAGAACGTGTAAACACCGCCGCATGATCTTATGTTGCCAGGGTGGTGTGATGTCGCTGTGTGTTCAGTGTTTAACACGCATAGGTGGAGATATGTGGGTGAGTTAGTGCAGGAATCTTGATTTTTAGTCTTATATTTATTCTATATTATGTATTAGGTCAATATATATGTTAGATACTACTGTTGTTATTGAGAAGATTAAAGATATTCGTGTTTATAGAATGAGAAAAAAAAAAGACGGGGGTGCAAGTGGTTGATGAAGCCACCGTGTGTGACTGGGTGGGAGGGACCCCCGAAGAAAATTTCATACTCTTTCCCATTTTGACACGTCTGCGTATGGGTTGCCGACGCCTCGCTCACTCCTCCTCGTCGGATTCGTCCAGTTTTTTCATCATGTACATCTCGAGTGTTTCCTCAAGATGGAGCTGCACCATTCTGAAAAGGTCGTCCACTTCCTCGCCCAGATCTTCAGCCTCCTCCAGCACGTCCCTTAAGACCATGATTTCGTTTGGGAAATGGAAGAATTTGTAGATGGTGAACCTCATTTTCTCCACCGTCGTGAACTTCTCCTTCCTGAAGAAGAAGTATTTTATCAGCTTGATAGCGATGCCTACGAGGACAATGGGTGTCGAGATCTTCGCCACGGTCCACCAAGGGATGGTCATTGCGACGGCCTACACAGACTCCCAGAGCTCCTCTACGCTGCCAACCTCAAGCAAAGAACTGAAGTCTTTCACATCCTCCTTCTTCCTCGGTGTGGCAGAGCTATACACTTGGGCACTCACGTAAAGCACGATACCCTCCTCATCTTCTTCGTCGTCGTCCCCTTCATCGCCCATTAGATTGACCACCTTGCCTGTGACATCCACTGATTCACCGAGGAAGGAACGGAGGAATGCTGCCATGTCCTCCACACCGGGACCCGTGAATTCTTCAGATTCGCCGCCGAAGTACAAGGTCTTAGCGTCATGCTCGCTCCACTGAAATGGATCTTCTTCTTCCTCTGTGTCCCACTGAAACGAGTCTTGCCCTTTGAAGTGAGCGAGGTCATCATCATCATCATCCCACTGGAATGAAACATTGTCTTCGATGAGACCTGCCTCAATTTCATCCAGGTCGAGCGAATCTCCGTCTTCGAAGTGAACACCTTCAAGAGCAGATGACTTGGGCGAGTCTTCGCTATGCACTTTAGTACGGTGGTGCTTCGACACCCTCTGTAACATCTGGAGGTGGTAAGGACTCACAATGTCGAAATGCCAGAACCCCGCACCTTGAAATTTCTTGATGGGATCATTCCTGTCTTTCTTGCCTAAATCAAGAGGAAACTCCTTGTCCTCCGCTCTCACACTCAGGCTTGCGGGCATCACCCAGCATAAGAGAAACAAGCACAAGAACACGGTGAAAGTCATCAGTTTCGTGACCTGTGAGAGAATTAGTTATATAGACTCAGACTCGACCAAGATACCTATAGAATATAACGAGATGATTAATATAGATAATTTGGAATTATTTACCAAGGGTCGTAGTTACGGAATAGTTATCGTACGGGTCGTGAACTTTAGGAACTGGTCTGTATAGAACACTTGGAAACTGTTAATCATTAGAAAGGGATTTGAAGGAAAGGTGGTGGTGAACACGAGGAGCAGTGAACTTTATCTGTTCTGTTAAGAGTGTTTGGAATAAGTTGAGATAAGGAAAGAGGATTAGATATGTGGTAGTGAGCATTAGAGGGAAGGTTTATCTTTGAGATACATGATTAAAAGTTTATTCATTTGTTGGTAATGAAGTTAGGGATGAGGAGGGAGAGATGTCCAGTCCTGGGGCATTAGACAGACGATGAGTGGTATAATGCTGGAGTAGTGGACATATAAGTTCATTGCAGGGTAATGAACATGGGGCAGAGGTTCATTACATGCATTGATAATGAAAATAGTTTGCAGTTTCTTAGACAGAACGTGGTGGAGTCAGAGGCTGACATCGGAGAGAAAATACATAAAAGACTTTATGGTTATAAGAGGAGGAGAAGGTGTTAAGCAGATAGCCAATTCTCCATCCACCATAGTTTGTTTTTTTTTTTCGTCCGGATTGACACCCGGATGGACGGACGCACCGATGAAGGAGGAGCAGGCAGGGTTGGTTCAACCAATGGGAGATCGAACTTACTTCGCTCTCTTATAGTCACGTGTTGGTATGATTTTGTAGCTCAGGCAGGTGGTGGAGCTGGACTGTTGTAGTAGGGTAGGAGGGAGATGATAGTAGTGTGAAGATGGGAGAAATCTCCGGCTGATGGTGGATGGCGAAATGGTGGTTAAGAAGCTAAGTTGATGTTTTGGTAGGGAGTGATTGATGTAGGGAGAGAAGGGTGTCTGCTGGGTTCTCACACCACTGGTTTATGTCACTGGCTTCCCACACCACTGGTTTATGTCAGACCATTTGAAGTGTTGTAGTTTGTCAGGGTAAAAGGATTCTTTCCTGTCACTTATTTGGCCAATTACCTTGATTGTCAACGCTTTTTTGAGATGTGTTGATATGGTATTATACCCGGGTCCTGTATGAGTTATCTTCAATTTCCATGATTCTATGTTTAAAGATAAGATCTTGTAATGATGGTTTATCATCTCCTCTAATTCCAATGTACGCGTCATGGTTTGATCGTACCGGAAATTTTCATGGATTCACGGTAAAAACTTGACCTGTCTTCGTGATCGTCTACCCATGCATGAGGAGGTGAATCCCCTCCTAGTCTGTTTCTTGTACAATTAGTGTTCCCGGGGGCTGTTAGGAGAACCTTATCTTGATCTCTCAGGAGTATGTTGTGTGTTTCCTTGCTTCCTATACCGATCCTTGCTGATCCTTCGTATTGCCGTTGAATATTTGTCTTGGTTTCCCCAGGAAGGAAGGAAGGAAGACGAGGGATGTCTTCTCTTCCACCTCCTGTTTTTTCCTGTGTCGTTCACCATCCTCATCCTCCCACACGTGATGTGTCCCACAGTCTCCCCAGATTTTACCCACTTTCTTCCTCCCTCGATATGATAATGGCCACCTCCTGGTAATCAACCCCCTCCCCCCTCCTCCCCAGGACATTACCTAACAACCTTAGTTGGCTGAACTACGTCGTTGAACCGGAACTACCTCCACTTGCTACTATGGATCTGATGTGGTTGGAGTGGCTTCCTGTACTTCGTGTGTCAAACTGCTTTTTGTATATTTTTTCGTAAGATTTTGAGAGGCATTCGTTATGGGCAGCGTATAGGCTATGCAAAGACAATTTTGTTCAGTTCTAATGCACAGAGACGTTCTAATCTGTCAAGCTGGTCTGATTTACATACTCGTTCTGATTACACAGTCAGGCAATCATGATCAACAGAGCTGTTCTAATTCTAGCGTTATTCCAGCCTGTTCCTCAGAGTCGTTTTGATTACAGTGTCAGCTGGTCGGATATAGAGAGCCAGTTCTAAATCACCAACCATGTCGTCCTGGTCAGAACCTTTCTATCCTACACAGTCATTTGTATCCACAGGTGCAATTGGACTGAGAGGCCCAATTTTATCAGATCATTTCCCCAAAAAAGACATTTGGTTTAGTCCTGCCGTGCACCCCTGTCATTAGAAACCTTGTTATCAAGTTCATAAGTTAATCTCGCACTGAGCAGACGTGTGAGTGCCTCCTACGCCCTTGTCAAAAAAAAAAAAAAAGAATAAAGGAAAACAGCGTATAGGTCATTTTACGCCAAAAGATACTTGGAATGTGAGCGCCTCATGAGTTATCATTTTGATTCCAAGGATTTCCTCGACCATCATAGAATAAATTGACGATTAAATTATTCTCGTCATGTTAAACTGTCAGTGTTATTCTTTTCAGGGTAAAAATACTCGTGTGTGTGTGTGTGTGTGTGTGTGTGTGTGTGTGTTTGTTTGTGGTTCCAGAGTTCTGTTGATGTTAAACTGGCGTTTGGTCTGGAGGCAAAAACTGTGGTGTGTGTGTGTGTGTGTGTGTGGTTCCCGCATCCCTGAAACTTGTAAAGAACAACACTTTTCTCGACGCCTCAGGGTAGTATGTAATGAAGTCAGGATAATCCACATTATCTTATCTACTTCGACTGTGGGAAAAGGCACACAGTCGTTGCTGCAGCCAGACAGGTTTTGCCAGGACTTGGGTATATATAATTAGGTTTTACTTTGTCCCAGGGTTCGTTGTTCGGGTCAGAGGACAGGTGCTGTGTAGAAGAAGAAGAGAAGAAGGAGGAGGAGGAGGAGGAGTAGGAGGAGGGAGGCAAGGTCGTGTGAAGGAGCAGAGGTATCATAGGATTTGGGTGTTTGGGTGTCGTGACTGAGGGATATGTTTGGGATGTGTTATTGGTGGCAGGACTGAGGGAGGGTAATCGTGGATCCAAGACTTGAGGTTTTCTTCGCCTCAGGGAAAGAAGTGGGAATCTTGTGACAGAACTCGATCCATGATGTTGAAGGACGAGCTTATGTGTTATTCATTTGATTGTACTTGTATACAATATATTCCTGTAAAGTGTACCTAAGTAACTTTGCACTAGCAATAGTTTGTAAGTCGTTGATTATATAAGTCTTAGGGACTGTCATGTCGTGTGGTTACGCCTTTCGATTCTTCTGTAAAGCAAAATGGAGAAAAGGAATTGCCGAAGCTTCTCTATATTCCAGCTCATTTGATAAGCAGTCTTGATAGTCGTATGCCCGCCGGGAGAGAGAGAGAGAGAGAGAGAGAGAGAGAGAGAGAGAGAGAGAGAGAGAGAGAGAGAGAGAGAGAGAGAGAGAGAGAGAGAGAGATCGCGCAATTACTCGTATTTGCATTGTTTTTGTAAGTGTCATTGTCCTTCTCTGTGGGTGGGGCGGTGGGGGAGAGAGAGAGAGAGAGAGAGAGAGAGAGAGAGAGAGAGAGAGAGGGTTGTGGGGCTATGTATTTGTACCTGTGTCTCTGCGGCATTGTTTGAATTCATTTACTTCATTCCATGATAGAGGAGAACAGGTTCCTAGTGCTGTCAGTAGGTACATCTTGTGCGAGTGAGTACCTCAGCCACACTGGACATTACAAGTGTCCCTCCCTCTCTCCCTCCCTCCCAGCCTGACGCTCACATTACGGAGTCCTGGTGCCTCTGTAGTGCGCCATCACTCGAGGGACTGTCTGTCTGTCTGTCTGTCTGTTCGCCGTCATCATTGGGTTTAGTAATTTGGTGATCTCGCATCAGCGGCCACCTTCTTTTTTTTTTTTTGTACCTCTTCTATGGAGGCAGATTTGTGGCTTAAAGCTTCTCATTGTTACTGTGTGTGTGTGTGTGTGTGTGTGTGTGTGTGTGTGTGTGTGGCCTGGGAGCACGTTCTCTCTGTGACGTCATATGACATTCTCACGACCCTCTGTTGGTGACCTTGGAAGATCTCGTCTTATATGACCTTTCCTGTCAGATTCGTGTACCTTTGCTAACAAGATCGTGTATATATATATATATATATATATATATATATATATATATATATATATATATATATATATATATATATATATGATGTTGATGGGAAAGTGAAGTGAATTTGCGTACAGTATTCATTGGTCAAACAGTTTTGGCTTCGATGTAAATTTTGTGTTTATTTAACCATTAATAGAGACAAGTGTAAAGAAACAAGCCAGTTTTACTGAGTCTCTGAGATTTCCGAGTGTAATGGCTACTAGTGAGACAGGAAGGGGGAGATAGGGAGAGGTGAAAGTGGAAGGGAGGTGAAACAGGAAGGGAGAGAGAGGGAGTAGGTAGACAGGGAAGGAGTTGAGGAAGGGAGAGAAAAGGACGAGTTGAGTCTGAGGAAGAGAGACAGGTGAGTCAGGGAGGGAGTAATGGAGATTACTTGAGAAGGGAGATGGACGCGTGGGACAGTACATAGGGAGGGAGATGGACGGGTGAGACTGGAAGGGAGAGAGAGAGGCAGGTAAACGTTCGGGAGAAAGGCAGGTGGGACAGGACGGGAGAGGGGACAGCTGTTACACAGGATGGGAGAGAGAGAGAAGGGTCACGAAGGTAAATAAGAGGTGGACGGATAGTAATAAGACGTATATTAAGGTAGTGAGAAATGTGGGGAGGGAGGCTCAGTGAGAGAGGCGCCGGACATGAAAAGGGAGTAATGTAAAGGAGGGAGGAACCTGGAAGGGAGAGAGAGAGAGAGAGAGAGAGAGAGAGAGAGAGAGAGAGAGAGAGAGAGAGAGAGAGAGAGAGAGGCGAGGGAGGGGCGAAGGAGAGTGGTTTGAGGGAGGTGGAGGTTGGCGACCAAGGGGAGTGTCGAGGTCAGCTTTGTCCTCCCTGTTGGTGGGGTTTGAGGAGGGGGAGGGTGGGGAGAGATCCACCCATCAGCTACAACCGCACCCTAACTGCCTCCTCCTTCTCTTCCTCCTCCTCCTCCTCCTTTTCATCATCATCATCATCACCTTTTTCTTCTTTTGCTCTCCTCCTCCTCCTCCTCCTCCTCCTCCTCATCCTTCTTCTTCTTCTTCTTCTTCTTCTTCTTCTTCTTCTTCTTCTTCTTCTTCTTCTCTTCACCTTCCTCGCTCTAACCTACGCGGGAATAGAAGTAAGGCACGTACCTACCCCGTCCTGGGAAGAGTCTTCTCATGTACCTGACCATCCTTGGGAACTAACGAAAGATGCACGCTCTCTGGAAGCATTAATAAAAGCCATATGTCAAAGGTGAGAGAGAGAGAGAGAGAGAGAGAGAGAGAGAGAGAGAGAGAGAGAGAGAGAGAGAGAGAGTGAATCATCTAAGAATCTCCCAAGTTCAACTATGGTATAGTGATGAAAGTTTTGACCTTTCTTCCATACTAAGACAGTGAATGCATTCCTTCTTTCTTTCATTCATTCTCAAGTGAAGATTTCCCAGCTTCTGTCCCTCCACGCAGGCAGGTGTCGTGTTCCACTTCGAGTCCCACTTAAGGCGCCTGGCATGGGTGAGGATGTGGCAGTTGGCAAAGCGACTTGATGATGATAATTGTACTTATACATGGTGTGGTCTGTGGTGATTAGGCTCTGAGTGGGTGATGGTGGTGGTAGTGGTAGTGATGGATGGTGGTTGGTAATGGTGGATGGTGGTAGTGGTGATGATGGATGATGGTAGTAGTGATGACGAATGGTGGTAGTGATGATGATGGATGGTGGTAGTGATGATGATGGCTGGTGGTAGTAGTGATGACAGATGGATGGTAGTAGTTGTGATGACGAATGGTGGTAGTGATGATGATGGATGGTGGTAGTAGTGGTGGTAATAGTGGTAGGTGTTGGTAGTAGTGGTCAGTTCTCACGGTGTGGGAGGCAGAGCTAGACTCGACCTGTTGAATCACAACCTTTAAGGGAATATCAACTTTCTCTCGTGTACACATTTTTACACCCAGGCATCCGCTCATATGTACATACGCCCGTGTACATGTAAACCTGGGGGGCCCTACATACATCCTAGCAAGAGATAGGGCCCAACAATGTAAAATTCGTGGGGGCCCCATAAAGTGCAAATTGGTAAGTACACACACACACACACACACACACACACACACACACACACACACACACACACACACACACACACACACACACACACACCTCATTATCACCCACCATTCCTGACTCACTAATGGTAATAAAGGTGTAATTGATGTCATTCTTACGCTTGAATGAAGAATGTGATACGATAACTTTTGTCTGTGTCATAAGTAGCGAGAGACAGGCTGAAATACTGTAGACTTTAGGACTTACGGAGTGTAAGAGCATCTCAGAAGTTAATCACTCTCTTGACCTGAAATTATGTGCTTTCTATTTTCTCTGTAAATAAGCCTCGCTAAAAGCCTTATGGACTGTGTGCCCATACAGGAAGCAGATATGAATAGACGTTTAGATCAAGTGCCGTTATACAACCATTTTGTATACAGGTAATTCCCATTTTCGTTGAAATTGCGAAACAGAAGAAGGGGTCTGTAATGCCTCTTGACCCAAATAATACTGGGCTCAGGAGACCGTGAAGATGTGAGTCAAGAATTGAAGGAGAGACTTACTGAGATGGAGGATCAACCCCAGCAGGAGACCAGAAGGTGATGTGACGCTCATGTTGAGCGCGAATGTTCATCAGGTGTGAAGGACGGGGGATGTGGTTCGTTCTCCGGTGAACAGGAGACATAAAAAAAGATACGAGACATCTTGGATGGAACGAAATCTATTGTTACAGTCGTTGCAACACTAGGGTTTGTAGAGTGGGGCTGGAGACGTAAAGATGTTGTGGACGAGACTGAAGATGTGTTGGTTCGAGACGTTTCATTGTCTGTTTCACTACCATGGGCTAGACAGAACTGAAGCCGTGATGGTTCGAAACGTTTCATTGTCTGTTTCGTCAAGATATGTTGGTTGGACAGGACTGAAGCTGTGATTGTTCGAAACGTTTCATTGTCTCTCTCGTCAAGATGGGTTGGCTAGACAGGACTGAAGCCGTGATAGCTCGAGATGTTTCACGGTCTGTTTCTCCACCACGATCCCCCAGGTGAAGGGCCGTCTGGACGCCAAGGTTCCTCGTCCACACCCAAAGACTCTCACCCGAGGACCTCCCTCCCCTCTCCCCCCCCCCACCTCTCGTCACGTCATTGTCTCGCACCACAGAAAGTAGAGACCTTCGCCATAAGAAACCTGAGAAGAAAGGACGCTTCAGAAACCCAAAATAAAGCGAACCATATATAAAACCGAAAAAAACAACTCAATCACAGTATATTCTTCTTTTGATTGAGTTTACTCTGAAATGAAATTCATTTATTCTAGGACCACAGGGTGAAGGGCGCCAGAAACTATCTGGAATAAGGCGAAAAGAAAACATTGAAGTTATTGCAGTATGATGATCAGCGAGTTTCGTCAGTAGCGTCAGTGTTGTATAGAACTTTAAATCAAACGTATTCTTCGTCTTCAGGGAAGGAGCTTTGAATTATTCACTGTAATTAAGAGACTAATTATCACAGCTTCGTGATCATTATCTTGGGTCTTTGGGATTCACATATGTTATCTTCGCTTTGCTATAATGGAGTTCGTCATATTCCCGTTCTGTATATGATGTATGTGGCTGATGTGTGAGCATATAAAACCCTGTAAACCACATGATGTTAGGAGAGGGGTACATGTTTTTGTATTGAGCTAAAGTAATGGAGAACACATATCTCAGTAAGTGCATATATAAGATAAGTGAAATAAGATAAGATAGAGGTACTAATTAGAAAGATTGTTACAGTTTATCTTTCGAGAGGAAACGACCCTTAGGTGTTAATGACCACCTGGTCGTTCGAGACTGGTCATATATCCAGAGGGTCGTACCGTCTTGCCCTAAAGGTTCACACCTGTTCTTTTCATGAAGCAGATATTCTGTGAATTTCACTAAGGCGTCAGGTATGTGGTAAGACTTCCAGTTTTTCTTTTTTTCTCCTATGAGAACACAGTAGTAGAGAAGACATTGTGGTTTCTCCGTCTAGTTGGTTGAGAGGGAATGTGATTATGTGACAGTTTGATGCATGAGTACAATTATTATATTATGATTCTCCGTTTCTTATCATGAAGGATAAGTGACAATGGCAAAAGAGAGAAATGTGGATTTGGATACATGTCTGTGAAATGTATTTGGAGATATTTGATTCTGTTTCATTTATATGTAATTTATGGATGGAGATTTAAGACTCTGCTTGTCTAAGTATTCACAGACAAAGCTTCTTTGTTAAATTGTGGCTAAAGGGCAATAAAGTAGGTATGGTGTTTTCGGAACAGCAGACCTTGAAGGCTGGAGTCATTAGAGTTAAGGAACATTCGTCAATGTAATGTTCGTGTGTCTTTAGACTTCGCTCATTTGTATGTCTTTTATCTGGTGATGGTGCACAACCCCTTTAGATATGATAGTCTGACCTATAACTTGACCCTTAAGGGTTTGGGTCAAAGGTTACGCCAGTATTCCCAAGGGTCGTGCCGTCTAAGGGATGAGAAAGTATGTTTTGTGTACTCTATAATATACTTGTATACTCTTAAAGGTATACAAAGTATGTTTGTATACCTTTAAGATATTCTTGTAAAAGGCATATTTGTACCCTGAAGGCACACTTGTATACCTTTAAATACATGTTTGTATACCCATAAGATATATCTTATTATATGATATATATTCATAAAGGTATACTTCTGTGTTCCTTAAAACTATTCTTATACACTTTTTTAGAATAACGGTTTCGTTACATCCATTGTTACTGTGACTGTTACAGATCTTTGTCTGCACTTCCTGTGGTGAACTCAACCATGTATGAAAATATTCTTCTTCGTATTCATACATATATATGTATTATCTTTGTTGACATGGTACATGTAATCATTACCGTTACTTTTAGAGAGTATATATATATATATATATATATATATATATATATATATATGGTGTTTAGCTGGTTGTGAATCATTCTCTTTAAAAACCTTGGCATAATTGGAGACAGGCATTAACACTTTCCACAAGACAGACGTTTGACTGGTGCTCTTCTTAAAGTTCTTTTGTCGCAACGGAGGCAACAGCTGTGTTTGAAAACCCTTCAGGACGACGTACGACCTCTAAAAAGCACGACGGTACGACCCTTGAGCACAGGTTACTTGAATATGATGTTCCTTAAAGACCCAAGTGAAAGGCCAGGCCACATATTTAAGGGTCTTTCCTTTGTACTCAAGGGTCGTTCAGCAGTGTTCAAGGGCCGTGTTGTGGTTAGAAAATTTATATATTTTCATTACCTTTTTCTGTTGAGGTAGATATGGAAATAGATATTGTCTAAGACTGAAAAGTTGCCCCAAAAAAATAATAGACTCCCAGACATTTTGACCCGTTTCGTCGTGCTGGTCCTCGAGGTGTGACAGATGGAAGGGGAGTGACGTGGAACAGGTGCATGCGTATGTATGTGTCTTGGAAAACATAGGTATTGCGTGAGAGGGGCAAGGTTAACGAGAGAGAGAGAGAGAGAGAGAGAGAGAGAGAGAGAGAGAGAGAGAGAGAGAGAGAGAGAGCAATTGGACCACGCTCAGATCAAGCCAAGGAGAACTGGACGAGAGGGAGGTGAGGGGAGGGTGGGATGTCGTTCGGTGCAATGGATGCCCTACTTGCAAAAACAAAACACAGGCAGTCGACCTGCTTTTAAACTGCGTCACCCTAACAGAAAGCAGTTTTATTAAGGGGGTCGGGGACGGACGGATGGACGGACGTGGCAGACAGACAGACTGACAGAAAGACAGACAGACAGGGAGGTCGATCGCTTGTGGAAAGTACGGTAAGTAGAACGTTATATACACCATCCTTGATCCCCTAGATCGATCGTGTGGTGGTGATGGCCTGGTTACAGCCCCCCCATGTGCTCGACACCTGTCGACATTGTGGCCAATGAAATGGATCGATTGTGTTGATATGATGATGGATGGTGATGGTGACCGTGTTCATGTGTGATGGTCGCTCTAGACGATGGTGGAAGCGATGATGAAAATGATGTTGGTGACATTATGGGTGAAGATGAAGGAGGGGGGGATGATGATAATGCAAGTTGGACGAAAATGACATTGTTGATGATGATGATGATGATGATAGTGAACCCCCGCAGCGATTCTTAGTGGACGAAAATGACATTGTTGATCAAGATGATAGTGAACCCCCGGCAGTCCCTCTGGAGATGAGGGGGAAGATAACACCATCACTACCAGCCTCACCATCATTGTTCCCAACCTCGAGATGATTGTGACATTCCTTATCTCGGAGACGTTTAATACTGTCCTCCCTCTCCCTCTCCCTCTCCCTCTCCTCTGCCTCGCCCCCGCCCATCCTCAACGTATGAAAATGAGATGCTGTCTTCTCTCTCAAAGACTCTTTTTTTTCAATATTATTTACTCGTTTCATTTTGCCATTTCTTCTTCTAGGTATTTTTCTCAGTTTGTTTTGGTTTCTTGGGTTCTTCAGCGTCGCTTTCACTTTCTTCATCAACTTCTTTGTCGTGTTAATCTGTTTTTGTGATTTTGTTTTCAGACTCTCTCCCACTACCTTCACTGTTCCACCCATTGGAGATGCGTTTAAAAAGCGTTTCCACATTATTATTATTATTATTATTATTATTATTATTATTATTATTATTATTATTATTACTGCCCTTCTCTTCTTTCTTTGGGCAAGACGAAACTTCTGACCCTTGAACACAACTGTACAGCCTTTGAGCACGAAGGTGCGACCCTTGAGGACGACGGTACGACCCCCATGGTGCAGTGACCTGACCTTTTGATCCTACCCTTAAGGCCTTACGGATTACGCCTGCATCAGAAATACATGTTCACAAACTGTTTTTGAACTTGCATATGACTAAGGTCCCTGATAACATACCGCCAGCACTGCGTTCGAGAAGTTAAGTTACCTTTTTTGAAAAGTCCGGGACCTCCTTGTGTGTACGTGTTTTTGTTGATGTAATTACCTCTGTAATTACCTAATTACACAACACCGGGAGTGGAGGGGGGAGTTCTGTACTCGTGGGGGTGTTCCCGTCCCTTGAACTTTCTCCGCTCGCATAAAACATTTTAGAATTAGTTTATGTTGTACAGTTGTCACAAAAATTTTCGTCTCATTTTATTCCGTCCATTCAGTAATTCTTAAGAAAAACTAAAAGTAGTTCTTTAACTTCTTTCTAACAAGTGTGTGTGTGTGTGTGTGTGTGTGTATGTAGGATTCACAGTCCAAGAAAGTTCATCGGTGGGCACTACGGGCTAGCGTTGCTTCTCTTTGGCTGAAGAATATCGCTTTAGGCTCTCTCTCTCTCTCTCTCTCTCTCTCTCTCTCTCTCTCTCTCTCTCTCTCTCTCTCTCTCTCTCTCTCTCTCTCTCCTTGCGGCGTACCGCAAGGCGAGACAATTCAATTTTCCTCAGGAGCAATTCGTCTTTGTAACCCCCTCATGCAGGTCGTCGATTGTAATCACGTGGTAGAGGTCAAACTACCCCCTACCACCCCCACCTAACCCACCCCCACACTCCCATTTCTTTATATTATTTTTTTTCTTTTCGGTCGGAGTAACGGTGTGTTTTGCTGTGACGTCACTCACGGCGCTACGCTACCCTCCCCTTTGTCCAAGACATCATAGACAATGGTAGAACAACAGACAGGCGTTATAACAGAAGGATTCTGTTACAACAGTGACTCACCGTAATCTCAGCTACCATATTGTTTTTCACCACAGAGCCAACACGTCTGCCTGTTTCTCATTTTAAATATCAAAAGTATTCGTTTATGAATGTTGTTCATGCTAAGGAAATGATAGACAACAGAATGTTTGTGTATTGAAGAATGTTTCTCGCATTTTTGCAACCACTTTTCATTTAGATAACCACATTATTCTTGAAGAAGCATAGAAGGCCTATTGAATATCTAATGAAATATGGAATTTACATTCAGTTATCCATTTGTAGTGTATAACAATCGTAAACTTATTCATGAACGCATCGGTCGATGGTATAACCTGGTGTATATGTTGTCCTGGTTGTAAATATTTACATTTACACATTCCTCGCCAATTTTAGAAGCGTGTGCTTAGCTAGATGGGTTATGTAGGTACCATGGCCATGTCCTTTGTCGTATGTAAATGTGAGTCGCATACTTAGTTGATTTATTATGTATTTCGTTGATTGTGCTCAAAATTAGGTCGGAAAGACCATCTCATCATGTTTATACGTTTATTTTACCACTCTTTCACTTGATTTCTACATCTTTAGGGGTTGATTTTTACAGAAATTTAAAATAAAATCGAATTTCCCGACACGTGACGTCATCACGCATCAACTTACCCAGCCGCGCAGCCTCCCTTGCGCATCCTCCTCCAGGCGTTACAGTTGAACCCCCGGAAACTCTCGCGTTACATTACTCTTTATCATTTTCCCACCAGCCAATCATGCCTGTAAGGTACGTCTCTTAGTATTGTCTTCGAACTAATCCTGAATTTTGCATTAGTCTTGGCAATGCAGGTGATAAGAAGGAAGGAATAATGTATTTTGACTTCCGCTGTTTCTGATTATCGCCCAGTCTCCACGCATTTGACACATTATTCCTCCGTAGCTTAAGTCTCCATTATCGTGTAATTGGGCTGTCCCTGAATTATGCGTCAGGATTTAACTTCTCGTGATATTTCATTTGTGTTTAGCGAGTTCTAAAGCATTATGGTCTTTGTTGATATACGATGTTTATGGTGTGTTAGCTGTGTTCCAGTCGTGTTAGATTGGTTTTTATACAGAATGTCTTCCTCAGAATCATTCATACTATCGCCACTACTAAATTCTGCCATTGTCTGCGATTACTTTCGTAATTACGATGTACATTAATTTGCTATTTTTTTTCTCTAAGTAAAGATCAAGGTTAGATAACATTAAATCCCAGAATAAGGTCAATGCACGGGTCAAAAATAGAGCTCAGGTTAAGCATGTGTTGAGATTCTGTCAATTTAGTGTGTAGATAATGTCTTAAAGAAAGAGTTAAGAGACCGGGTAATATCGAACTGTTATTATTAGACACGGAGTGCAGAGGGTAAGTGTTGCAACGCGCTGCCGT
Source organism: Panulirus ornatus (assembly GCF_036320965.1). Lineage (NCBI taxonomy): Eukaryota > Metazoa > Arthropoda > Malacostraca > Decapoda > Palinuridae > Panulirus > Panulirus ornatus. Next base: position 12,871,752 of record NC_092245.1, read on the forward strand.
GACGGAGTCTCCCATACTTAGGTGAACTGATACGATCTGCTTTTGTTCTTTTTTTGTCTTGGATGTTTTTCTCGTTATTGTCAGTTTTGCCCGACGTTTTCACGTATCTTTCTATTATATTCGTGCATATCCGCTCTCTCTCCTTTCCGCGGCTCTCTCTTTTTTCCCCTCTTGCGGTGAGTGGTACGCGTTAGCTAGAGGCCTCAGGCTCTCTCTCTCTCTCTCTCTCTCTCTCTCTCTCTCTCTCTCTCTCTCTCTCTCGTTGTTTTAAGTCATAATTGTTGACTCAGACTTTCTCCTTCCCTCAGTCTTGATGTCTGGCGATGCATGTTTTTGGAATACGTGTCGTCCTTGGGGTAGATTCGACAAAGAGTCATCTAGTCATCTGGCGTCTATCTATATTTCATTCATTTCGTCGACATTTGAAGGTTAATGGAGACTGAAATAACCCAGCGCTACACACACACACACACACACACACACACACACACACACACACACACACACACGAAAGCTCTCTGTCTTTTCGTAATAATTCAGTAACCTCCAAAAAGGTAAACGAATCGATTATTGGAAAGGTTATATTGAACTAATACGTCACGTCTTGTGTGATTCGTCTTGTTATCTCCAGAACCAACGTTGTTGGTTGGAGTGGATTTAAAAGGAAAAAAAAAACCATTTGGAATTTGCGAAAGAGCTTTCACGTTCCACAAATTATGGTTTATGTTGACTAAATAGAAGTTTTCGTTGGAAAGGGACAAAGATAATCAAAAAGCGCGTTAAGTAACACAAACTTGGCGTATTTCCCATTATGTTTTAAGTTTACAGAAAATGTGTTAGCCTTATTATTGAACACGACGGTTTGATAGCCTGCCCTTAGACCTGGCCCTTAAGGATCAGATGACAGATTAGGTTAACGACATAGTTTCACGCCGGCCATTATCATTGGCAATATTGCAATAGTTGATTTACTGCCGATGTTTATAGAACGACTTCGACTTGTTTTATAACCCCAAAAGTTTATGCTAGATGCCAGGGCTCAACATACACGCCTTGTGTACGCGGCTCAACATACACGCCTTGTGTACGCGGCTCAACACACACGCCTTGTGTACGCGTAATTAGTATGATTTAAGGGGATGGAGTATTGCATTCTTGTTGCCCCATCTCTGTACCATGCATATGAACTATATCTTTACCCGTATGTGCATCACACACACACACACACACACACACAACACACACACACACTAAGCCAGGTACCCATTTATCAATCAGCCCCTAAAAGAAGATGAACAGCTGGGTTGCCTATGGGCTGACTGCCTCGCCCTGACTCGATGCGTGAATTTTGGTGAGTGAAGCTTACCACTACACCACGGAAAAACGTATGTGTATATGTGTCATTTGATTCACATAACCGGGTGTGTTTGTATATATGTATAATTATTCTGTATACGTTTAGCCAGTCCTACATGATTTGTAAATGCATATTTATGCTGACTAAATTTCGACTGGTTCACCTAAAGAGAGATATCGTACATATTACTTCCCATTTTAACAACCCCACGCCATCTTAGCCCTCGTCCCCTTTCCTGGGCTAGACTTTTTCCTTCCCCACTACCCATGTCCGTCCTCCATACCCCCTACTCAACACCCTCACCTCCAACCCCCCACCACACACACCTCACCCCTCCTCGCCTTAACGGTACTAGCCTGAGTCCAGTGTTCCTGTTGCCTGCTGCATCGTGGTATGTAGATTGTATAGTGAGGAATCCTGTTTTATGGGTTAGACACCTCTAACCTCGCCGTCTTCTTCCTCCTCTTCTTCCTCCTCCTCCTCCTCCTCCTCCTCCTCCTCCTTTTCTTCTTTAATAGGAGCAGCAGTGGTAAACAGGAACAGCAACGAACAGTAGGTACGGCCGGAGGAACCGCAGTAGTAGTAATAAATGGTGGCGAAAACAATAGCAGGAGCGGGACGAACAACAGCATAAACAATAGGCAAGCACAGTAGTTGTAGCAGCAGCTGCTAACAACGGCTGCAACAGCTGCAACAGTCACCAGTAGTAGCGAGTACAGGAGCAGTAACGGTAGCGGCAGTCGCTAGAAGAGCACCATGAAAAAGTAGCATCCACAGCAACAACAACAACAACAACATCAACAGGCGGACTGTGGCCTATATTGCCCCCATTGTAGGTCACCCCAGCTTCCCTCCCCCCTCCTCCCCAAACCCTCCCGTCGCCCCACCTGCTCCTCACAATTCAAACCAATATTTTGCTTAGCTTTATATTCGCGAACTCATTCTTCACGTCGATGTTTATTTTAACTGTTATTTATAGCTTGAAGTTCAATAAGTTATCCCCCCTTCAATAGGGTCTTACAAGGTGGACTTTAATATGCGTCCACGCCTTGTGTCTGCATACAGTCTAAACTAAATTTCCAGCTTAAATTTCTAAGTAAAGCTAGAACCCTTATCTTTCCCTCCTTATATATATATATATATATATATATATATATATATATATATATATATATATATATATATATATATATATATATATATATTGTCGTACGTTTGCGGAAATGAATAACTGAAAATCATTTGATGCGGATATTAACCGAATTTGATAACGAAATTCAGTAAAAAGAATCGTGATTGCTGAGGAATTTAGAGAGTTAGGAGGACGTTGAATGTGATGATAAGAAGGAGACGATAAATGAACAACAGGAGATTGCGAGTGACCGTTACGAATCTACTGTTGTAGTGGGTTACAGAAAATGGGTATATAATAGGGGTGTCTAACCAGGTCCAGCCCAATTCTTATTTTTTTTTTTTCCCCTTGGCAAATTATTGAAGGTTATAGCTATATTCCGAAGGTCGAGGTGGGAAGGGCCAAGTCGTAATTTTAGGACACCGTCTCACGCGAGGTCATACGAAATTCGTTCATTATTTCAGGGTTGGTGGTAACTTGAGTCGGCCGCTTCTGCCACCACACCAAGTTCAGGGTCTCTCTCTCTCTCTCTCTCTCTCTCTCTCTCTCTCTCTCTCTCTCTCTCTCTCTCTCTCTCTCTCTCTCTCTCTCTCTCGTAAGCGCTACGCACTGGCCTTAACTCTTGGCAGCTTCTCGCTGTAAGTACTCGTAGGTACGAGGAAAAGAGTAATGGTAAGAAAAATACAAGGATCAGAGATGGGGGCAGCACTAGTATAAAACTCTCTCCACTTAACACACACAAGCGCGTTTGTACAGATAGACGCTGCACATTGCAGCATGTACATATATGTTCGTAGACATGTACTCTCTCTCTCTCTCTCTCTCTCTCTCTCTCTCTCTCTCTCTCTCTCTCTCTCTCTCTCTCTCTCTCTCTCTCTCTCTCTCCCCGTTGGCTGTACAGAAATTTCACGTAATTTATTCCATAACGACATTTTTATAACGCCATCATCAGACGTCGTGTGTATTTCTCTACGTTGCTGTCTCGCACGGTAGGATGTTTATACGATTCTCACAGTTGTGTGACTGACCTTTGCATATTATACGTGTGAATGCCGAGCGCTTTTTATTATTCTCAAGTTTAGTGATCATCGCGAGCACTATACACCCCATGTGAAGTATTATATGCTTTCTTTGTGTTTTGCCTTTCAATGCGGATGAGAAGAAAGACCAATTTGTTTATAGACGAACAGTGAAGATCCACAGTGAATCATATGGTAAAATTATTACTCTATTTTTATTTCATATTACGGTTTTTAAACACTTTAGATATACTATGAGTATGATATGAATTCTATTAAGTAAATGAATATACTCAAAACAAAAGAATATACCATGTGAGAGGTTAATTACATGATGTACTCCATTTAATCAACAAATCTCTCTGTATATCTGGTGTTCCGTATATAGTTATGTGTCAGTAGGAACAAACATCTTCACATTGTAGCCAGACCACCAATTAGGGAACAAGCAAAAGACGAGTGATTCCTCATTCCGCCAGAGTTTGAGCTAGGAGGGCAACGGCTTGGTTGATAACCTGCTCCAGATCGACGAAGACTTTGATAAATTTACACTGCATTGCCAGATGACTTTTCAGAAAGGGGAATTTACTTTTTGTTACGTGTCGATAGGTTTGGAAATGTCGAAAATTAATCCATCTTTTTTTTGACGTATTTGTCTTTGGTATTGTTTTTAGTTATTATTTCTAAGTGAATTTTCACCAAGATGTTTGTAGTTTAATTTCTCTGGGTTTTATCATCAGAAGTTCGGTATGTATAGTTATCTTGGCGTCTCTCATCACTCATTATAACTTTTCGATATACATTGGTTATGGAACAACTGGATTGTTATGATCGGAACTTGACCCAGAGACGCTCAGAATCCACACTGAGTGGATCGGGTTTTAGCACAATAGTACACCGACTGCTTCATCGGACCAAAGTACTATAGTACACCGATTGCGGTATCGGACCATAGTGCAATAGTACACCGATTACGGTATCGGACCATAGTACAATACTACACCGATTGCGGTATCGGACCATAGTACGATAGTACACCGATTGCGGTATCGGACCAAACATTTATTTTTTCATTTTTTTTTCATCCTGATCTCTGCTGTTACTCCTGTTTCGTGTTTTATCACGCTGTATTCCTTGCATCCCAACGCCTGCCTATCTTCCTGTTCCACATTCCTGTTTCTACAGTTCAGTACCCTTCTGATTATTATCATCTCTTGGTTCCATCTGCATCTCCTGGGGCATATTGCTGCTCATAACTGGCTTTTAATGATTATCAGGTCTTCACTGAACACTTACTGGTTGATGGGTCGTTGATAACAGTTTCCCTAACGAGCTTCTTGCATCGATTGAGGATAATTAGAGCTGTGTATATTTTAAGTTAATTCCCAAGTGTTTGTGACAGATTTTCTAGATTTACTCTGGGTTTCTGTGATTTATTCTTTAATATATATATATATATATATATATATATATATATATATATATATATATATATATATATATATATATATATTCCTAAGAGTCCTCGGGGAAATGAAATACGATGTTCTCAAGTGCACTTTCGTGTAATAATCACATCATCAGGGGAGATAACAAGAAAGAAATATAACAGTCAGTTGATATGCGTAAAGGGGTAATGGCACTTCAGTAGGAGTTCAGACTTTTTTATTTTGAAACTTGACCATGTTTCATGTGGGAAATCCGCCTCATCAGGTATTAACATATCACAAAATTTCAGATCCCAGCACATGCAAATTGGCTTATACATCCTCGTACCGCCATGCTAGTTTCCACTCCGGCACAACAGTAGGAGGATGTAGAGGTTTGTTTGCTTGTGTTGTGATATGAAGCTTTGTGAATTGTTTACACCTGATGAGGCGGATTTCCTCCGTGAAACGTATTGTGTATTGTGAAGTTTTGATGGGATTATCTGAACTACTGAAGTGCGATTACCCCTTCATGTCTCTCTCTCTCTCTCTCTCTCTCTCTCTCTCTCTCTCTCTCTCTCTCTCTCTCTCTCTCTCTCTCTCTCTCTCTCTCTCTCTCTCTCTCTTTTCCTATGAGTCCACGGGGAAAATGAAACACAATAATTGCCAGACACTTTCGACTTGGCTGTGTAGTGTGTGCTAATGAGCGGAACTTGTATCAGTAATGTCATGATGTGTCAGTTAAGTAGCGAGATCAAACATATATTAATATTTAAACCTTTTTTTTTTTTTGCTTCATTTAGCGTGTAACGTCAGATGAATAATAACATATGTAAAAAGTGGTATTTATCTAAAATGTTAATGATAGCTGGGAGTTAAAGATCGAAATTGTTGGAATGTCATTGGCCTTAGACGAAAACTAGCATCTTCAGGAAATTAAGGTTTCACAGTGTTTTTGAAGACGTCTTCTAGGGTGCGCTGATGCCGGGTTTTTGGATGTAAAGATATAAGCTCTGTTTACTTGTGTTCCTTGAGTTTCTGTGTTGTGTCTTGGTGTTAACTTTCTTCATGCCATAAAAGTTTTAAAAGTCCTTATTTTCATATACGCATTTTCTTTGCCTAGAAAGACAGTCTTAAGTTGAATGTGTTAATGTTGATTTTTGTTTGATGTTAAAATAACGTAGTGTTGAGCTGTGTGATAATGAACTCGTTCAATACGACTTGAACATGACGGCACGACAATTGAACATGATGGTGTGGTACTTGAGTTCGACGATAGATCCTTGAGCCTTACTGTACGACCCTTGAGTACGACATTACGACCCTTAGGCATAGTGGTTTGATATTTGCCCTGATACTTAAGACGTATCCATTGTGCCCAAGGGTCGTACCGGTGCGTTCATTGATCGTACAATGGTGCTGGTTCCGTACCGACAGATGGTGAGGAAATATAGGAAATGAGTAATGGAAAGGATGGGACTTTTTAGAAGTTACACACACACACACACACACACACACACACACACACACACACACACACACACACACACACACACACACACGCACGCACACACATTCCTGAGTCCACGGGGAAAATGAAATACGATAAGTTCCTAAGTGCACTTTCGTGTAATAATCACATCATCAGGGGATAACTGACTGTTATATATATATATATATATATATATATATATATATATATATATATATATATATATATATATATATATATATATATCATTAGGAGAGAAATGGTGACCTTGATTAACCTTGTCTTCTTTCTTGTGCTTTTCTAGGTAAGTGATTTGATTGGACTGTGGTGGGCCGGCCATTGACCTGTCGTGGAGCGCCACTAACCTGTGGTGGACGAATACCCTGTGAACCCGTCATCATCGTAAGTGCAGTTCTTCCTCTCTCTCTCTCTCTCTCTCTCTCTCTCTCTCTCTCTCTCTCTCTCTCTCTCTCTCTCTCTCTCTCTCTCATCTTATCTCCGTCTTATCCTCAATTTCCCAGCTAATTATCGGTCATCAATATTACCATGGCTGCCAGCCATGGCGCAAGGAAAACCAGGTGATTACTTTCGTAAAAATAAAAAAGACATTGCTATATCATCTCCATTCCATGTGTTCCTTGCCTTAGCAAGCTCGAGTCATTGGCACCTCACGGCCCACGGCATCGGTGTGTGTGTGTGTATGTGTGTGTGATGTCCTCGGAACACGTCGGCGAACGATTAGATATCTGGTTTGTATTTGTTTTTTCGTTTTTTTTGGTCATATATAATTCAATTTCCTGGAGTTCGGCCGGGGATATGACTGTGTGCGTCACCAAGGCTACGCTTCGAGGATTTTTATGTCTCACATGTTTGTTTATGTGGGCGTAGATCACCTGGGTTGTTCGTGGGGAAGATGTTTTGTGTGATCCCGAAACCGTTAACTCTGAAGGTTATGTATGTGTATACATATATATATATATTCGGGTCCGTTAAGACATTGGAAAACGGGAAGTGAGCCGTGAATTTTACTTTAAGTTTCCGGTGGAGACTCAAGATGACTTTTATGGTAAAGTTATTTCTTGTGATGTTCATTGTCTTGTTTATTTCATATAGATTACCTTTGTCTGTCTTAATCCCCAGAGCTGGAAGGGAATTGACAAGGTAATTCAGACTTAATTTGAGGTGTAACGTAGTTATATGGCATGACATATGGATTGATTAAAAATTCTTAAATATTCACAAAGGTAAAATGAAATATGGTTTTCTCCCAGCCTAGTGCCTGCTTGATTGTCCGTCCTTCTGTCTTGTGCTTGCCTGCCTGCCTGCTTTCTCCCCTACTGCTTGAGTGCTTAATTACCTGTTTGTGTACTCTACTAACTCATTACTTATCTGCTTGCATGCTTGTCTTACTGACTGACTGCTCATCTGCTTGCTTGTCACACTGTCTGAGTTCTTGCCTGCTTGCTGCTTAAGGAGACGTATGGCTTCATAACCACTCCCCCACCATCCCTCTCCCTCCGGGCCGTCCGTCTCCCCGGGGGCCAAACACACCAAGGAAATCCAGTTTTCACTTTTCAGTAACAACATCATCATCCACCACCACCACCACACTGTATTGTTCGCGTCGCTTACCGTTGCCCTAAAGCTTTCTCCTCCTGCTCTTAGCATTTCACAAGACGTGCGCACGTACGGGGCTCCGTCTCATGAACGTTATTGTGTAGACACACGTTGCACGTAACCGTTTGCGACGGTGATAAGTGTCGTAACTGAGGACGTAGATGGGTTCGAGTCAGCCAGGCCCCCCTCCCCCCCCGGAAGGAATAGTAGACCTCTCTTGTGTTACGTTTGGGTTTGTGAAAACCTGTTTTTGAGGACATTACCACCGTAGCTTATGGCATTATGCCAGAGGCAGTGTCTGTTGACATCTTCCTCCTTCCACTATCTTCCCTTTCAGGTTCTCTCTCGTAGACCTAAATCGCAATGGATGGTTGATGGTCATTTTCGATGTCAGTCTTGTTCTATAGATGTAGAACGGATTGGATTAAGCTATGTTCACGTCGGCTATTTAAGCTCCGGTCTAACAGACAAGGGATCCGCCAACAGGGTCGTTAAAGTACCACAGAAAATTTCTTACAGTCACACTGTGTAGCGGAGGAAGTGAGGGAAGGGCGGGATCGTGTCCTCTGGATCACGACCAGACAAAAGGGCAATATCGTGCGAGAATACCCGGCTGCCTATGAAATCACAGTTGAAAATATAAGAGCGTAATTAATGTAACCCTGATCGTATGGAAATATGAAAAGGATTTGCGGCAAACGGCGTCGGGCCAGATGAAGCAGATGTGTATCGTATCACAAGCAACAACGCTGGAAATAAAGTAGTTTAACTCCTGAGGCAGATCTATGATGGAAGTTTTCAGAGGGATTTGAACCTATCACGGGTGGGCAGGTGGCTGGAGCCTAATGCGTTTAGACAGTCGGTAATAAGGAAGTGTAAAAGTATCAGTGTGGGAGGAGGAGGAGGAGGAACGCTTCGAAGCGTGTCGAGCGACATCAGACACGGGGCCTCTGGTTCTCACACCAATTGAGGACGGGTCTCAGGACTACCAGGTAAGGACGGGCTTCAGAACGACCAGGTGAGGACGAGTAAAATTGTTCGTCCAGACTCTATAGAACTCTGTCAGCTTCCACTTGTTGTGGGCTCGTAACATTCCCCCGCCATATTGTTTCGAACCCTTGCTGTATAGTTTCGAAATGTTTCGACATTTTCTACGAAAGTTCTGCCTCGTTTCTTAAAGATCTCCTTCCTTTACCAACACATACGAGGAGGGCGTTCAGTTGCCGGCACTGTCCCGACTACCTTAAAACACACACACACACACACACACACACACACACACACACACACACACACACGCACAACACACACACACAAGCTCCAGCTGATTTACTGAACGAGTATTCCATAGTCACTTCGGAACCAGTTTGACTCTCCTCTTCGTCTTCTTTAGAATTCATGTTTCATTTCTTTAGAATTCATGTTTCATTTCTGTAGAATTCATGTTTCGTTTCTGTAGAATTCATGTTTCACTTCTGTAGAATTCATGTTTCATTTCTGTAGAATTCATGTTTCGTTTCTGTAGAATTCATGTTTCATTTCTGTAGAATTCATGTTTCATTTCTGTAGAATTCATGTTTCGTTTCTGTAGAATTCATGTTTCACTTCTGTAGAATTCATGTTTCATTTCTCGCCTCGCTTTCGTCATTCTAATCTGGAGCCTTTGTGTGGTTGTGGCGTCACAATGATTAATATTCTTAATCTGACCTTTTTTCTTTTTTTTCTTGTATCTATATTTGCCTCCGCCGTTGCCTGCGCGCCTCCCTCGATGGAAGTCGGGAAGGTCGAGGGAGGAAAGGATTCACCGCGGAGGATGTTGAACGTCCCGCGACGGCTCACCCGTTGACTGTCTCGTAGGACAAGTTCTCAGGAAGGAAGAAAAAGATCAATTCTACACCAGATTGTGACTATTGATTCTTGGGAGAGGTGGAGGATTTTGTTTGTGAGTTTGATGAAGGTGAGTTTCATCAAGTGGGTAACGCTCGTGTGAAGGGCATCTCTCTCTCTCTCTCTCTCTCTCTCTCTCTCTCTCTCTCTCTCTCTCTCTCTCTCTCTCTCTCTCTCTGCTTCTCTCTTTCTCATGCCTCCTCTTTACACACACCTGTCGTTACCTTCGCCCTACCTCACTCAACCTCAGGCCAGGCCGCACGACCTATCACGACTGCGCTACTGACTCGGTTTCCCGTTTTCTGACACACATCAGCGTTCTCTGTTTCCTCGCCTTGTATTATGACTTTTATTCTCTCTTCCTCCATTCTACTACTACCACTCCTACTTCCATCTCGTTTACGCTTCTTTGGCCTCTCCTCTCGCCACCTTTCTCCCTCTTTATTGCTTCTCCTAATGTGTCATCCTTCGTGCTTCCATCTTCTTCATCTTACCCCGTTTATCCTGCCGCCTTTCTGTACGTAGGTACCGGAATGACGGTAGCGAAGTGAACCAGCGCCACAGTGGCTTCCACGTTTCCCACTGTCGCCCAGTGTAGCTGCCTTCTTCTCTCTGCCTCGCCGACGTGTGAGCTGCTGGCCGTCAGGAAGCAAGCATACAGCAATCCACACACATAACACTAGACAACTCACATGAGTCTTTATTTGCTAACTCTAAACGTTTCTCTCTCTCTCTCTCTCTCTCTCTCTCTCTCTCTCTCTCTCTCTCTCTCTCTCTCTCTCTCTCTCTCTCTCTCTCGAACTATGGGAACCAGGAGGTGGAAACAGGCGTAGCGGGAACATTGCGGAAATTAGTCACATTTAAGACCTGTGTAGGAAGAAGGTGACGTGTGTCATCCTAATGATGTCGTGTTAAAGGGTCGTACCGTCGTGCTCAAGGGTTGTACCGTCGTGCTCAAGGGTCGCACTGACGTGCTCAAGGGTCGCACTGTCGTGTTCAAGAGTCGTACCGTCGTGCTCAAGGGTCGTACTGACGTGCTCAAGGGTCACACTGTCGTGTTCAAGAGTCGTACCTTCGTGTTCAAGGGCTGTACCGTCGTGTTCAAGGGTCGCACTGTCGTGTTCAAGGGTCGTACCCTTGTGTTCAGTGGTCGTACCCTCGTGTTCAAGGGTCGTACCTTCGTGTGTTCAAGGATCACCGGGTCGTTCTCAAGACCTTAAAGATAACCCGGGGTACAGATAGACTTAGGTCCGGGTTAGGTTAGGTTGTGATTGTATGGGGGGTTGGGGCCTTAGTGTTGTTGTGGTTGTTAAAGTTGGCGGTTGTGGTGGAGAGAGAGAGAGAGAGAGAGAGAGAGAGAGAGAGAGAGAGAGAGAGAGAGAGAGAGAGAGAGAGAGAGAGTTGTGCTCTGTTGATTTTGTGTCTGTGGAAAAAGCTGTTTGCACGTTTTCTTTTTTTCATCATTTAGTTTTTGTTTTGCTTGTTGATGGCGTGAGAAGCTGCTTCTTTTTTGCACCTTCGAGATTGTTGACTTTTGTTCGCCAGTAACAATAGTAACGAAAGTTTTACGTTATATTTTCTTTTATTCGATCTTTTGTTTTCTCGTGAGGGGGGAGCTGACACCCCCCAACCCACCAGATGTTGCTGATTAATATTTGTTTACCTTCCGTTCTCTTTTGTGTACAGTGTGTCGTTTTCTGCATCATCCTCTGTCTGTTTTGGTGGGGGGTTCGGGGAGAGAGAGAGAGAGAGAGAGAGAGAGAGAGAGATGATAGCAATGCTGTTGGATTTCCTTCTTTAGCTGGGAGGTTAATGTACAGCTGGACTTGAATATGTGTGTGTGTGTGTGTGTGTGTGTGTGTGTGTGTGTGTGTTTGTATGTGTGTGTGTGTGTGTGTTTTTGGTGTGTGTGTGTGTGTGTGTGTGTGTTGTGTGTGTGTGTGTCTGTGTGTGTGTGTGTGTGTGTGTAGACTTCATGCTTGGTCAGCAGCCTGGTGCACCAGGGCGCGACACAAGCTGCCACAACAGTAAACTACATCAAGGGAAAGTTATTAGCCTCTGTGTGTTTACCTTACACTGCTCCCTGCCCGGCTGCTCCATCCCACAGATTCTACTGCTAATAAGGATAATAATAGTGATGATAATGATAGAAATGATAATAATGATAATGAAAATAGTGATGATAATAATGATGATGATGATAATGACAATGATGATAATGTAAAGATTATGATAATGATAATGGTGATGATGATGATATTAATGATAATAGCTATAATGTTATAATGATAATATGATGATGATGATAATGATAATGATAAGAATAATAGTAATGATAATAATGATAATAATAATAATAATAATGATAATAATAATGATAATAATAATGAACGTTTTATTGAATTGCATGTCATGACTGAAACTACTCAGAGAAAGCATATGCCGCAGTAAACAGAGGTATACAGAAAGCCTGGCGTTGACCACAGTCAAAAACACAAATACGGGAATGTAGTTTGACATATTGCGTACTGATTGTATGGATAAAGGTCACGCAGGATGGGGAGGATGAAGAGGAAGGCAAGTACCCCAACTGCAGCCTCTCGTTAGCGTATTTGGTGCTGTTATAACCACCATGCCTACCCCTCCCAGCGAGACATAAGGTGCCTCTGAACTATAAGACGACCTTCCGAATGGCCTATCAATGTATATATGTATGTATGTATGTGTATGTATATATATGTATGTATCCATCCCTCCCCTCTCCCCCCAAAAAAAAACAGAACCCTCATGCGCGAGTTCATGGACAGGTACCATTGACCTGTTTCTTCAAGGTCACATCGCCTGCCGGAGGAGGAGGAGGAGGAGGAGGTTTACAAGGTGTGGAAAAAGACTGTCATCATCGTGTGAGTGGAACACAGGCCGAGAGAACAAAGCCACCCTCGGTCTCGTGCAATCTCCGGCGTCCTGACACCTTGTTTGGCCTCGTAGAAAGCCAGTCTTGATGTGGGAGTCTTTAACGAGACGAGTCACACCTGTTGCGCCAGTTTTTTTTTCTTTTTTTTAAGGAAGGTTTTCTCATCGGTTCCCGGAACGTAGTGTGTGGGAAATTTTTTAATTACAGAATGGGACGTCCATTTCCTATTATTGTGGCTTCTTCCTCCTTTATTTCGTTTCTGTTTGCTCCACTTGATTCTGTTCCCTCCGAGAACTTGTTCTCATGAACACAGACGATTATTACCGAGTTGTGACAGGAAGTTACCAATAAGCGTTTTTTTGGTCCTTCTAGTCAGGTAAAACACATGATATTAAACCCGGCTGGTTGGTGGTGTTTGGGTGGTTAGTTCCTGGTATAGCCACACACCATTCCGTGGCGCTGCCGTCGGTGTAGTGGCTGGCCGGGGAAATACATTAGAACGTACAGCTACTGTGTCTTCGTAGTACAGGGTTCATCCATGCTGTGGCCAGCACATGTCGCTGGAATGTCTCTTGATTTCCGTCCGACTGTATGTATGTCAAATCTGTTTATCAGTTTGTTGATCAGCTCCTCTCCATATGTATCTCTCAACCTGTCTCCCTCTGTCCTTTTTGCTGTGTATTCGACATTTTTTTCCTTCCAGTGCTCCTCTCTGCACACACACACACTTACACACACAGACACACACACACACCACTCTCACGGTGATGCAATGCCCCGAATTTCAGTATCTTCTTTCCACTTAAGCTGAAGCGAATCTGTTCTTGGAGATGTATGAAATGGCGTCTCCACTCACCTCATACGGATTTATCCGGATTTCTCGGATGTTTTTGACCTAATGTGTTGATCAACTGGTTACATCTGAATGTATTAGGAGTCGCCAGTGAAGATAAATTAGCTGTTTGCTGTGTGAGGCCAGTGCACTTGACCTTTCCCTGAGTGATGTATGCAAGCATATCGTGCTTGCTCAAGTGAAGTACCATGTAATAGAATGTTAAACATCATTAATGTCAGGTCTGATGAGTTTAGAGTTCTCGAAGGGGGAAGGAAAAAAAAAAAAGGTTTAATTTGGAATGATTCTGTCGCCTGCGTCCGGAGATGACTATTGGATCCCGCTGGAGCTTTGGCGCGGAGGTCAGCTGAGGTCAGGGAGTTTGGACCTACTTGCATTCCTCCAGCCAGGTTAGGTGAGCAGGGAGAATCGCCCCCATAAATCTTTTACGTGTTTACATTATTGTTTATCTCTTTTTTTCTCTCTCTAACTGAAACTTCTTTTCTAGATTGTTTCATGTTTTACGTCAAGCTTCTCAAACAGAGCCGGACTGGAGACTTGATTCGGTGTCATAAAGATAAGAAAAAAAAAAATGCTAGTGTGTTCCTTAGGCTCCAGATTACTCCCACCCCTGCCTCTCTCTCTCTCTCTCTCTCTCTCTCTCTCTCTCTCTCTCTCTCTCTCTCTCTCTCTCTCTCATGAATGTATGTCGAGATCTCTTCATAGACGATTTCTCCTTGAATTCGTGTCGTCATGAAATATATATATACATATGTTTGTACAGTCCAGTTTGAAACTCGGTTAGTAAATACTGTTTTTTTTTTTTTTTTTTGTCTTTAAGCATTTTTTTCCCTTTTTACATTTGAGCTTGTGAAACATATGTACTTCTGAAAATGCTTAGCACTGTGCAATGTTGCTTAGTGTTTTCATCAGATGTTTACGAGCTTCTCTTTTGTTTCATGTTTCGTAATTAAGTAAAGCCATTAACTATAGTAGTTTGATCTATGTTTATATATAGATGGGTAATTAAGACCATTATAGTGCCTACATATGTGGATTATAGTTTTATGTAGAAGCTATCTACATTAGTAATTTGCTGATGTCCTTTTCTATATAATTCTAATGAAAATGTTAGGTTCCATATGGTTACAAATGCTATAGATTGAGTCTGGTACCATTTGAAAGCATTCTTGGTCGGGGGATGGGTACTTGATTCCCATAGAGGTACATAAAGGACTGAGTTTTTCATGTCACAGATATTTTTGTAGATATTCGACTATAACTGTTTTAATTATCACCAGGAAATTCTCGGGGGTAAGTAATCCCATTACCCATGTCGTTAGCCTTGTCTTGCTTCATAGATGATTAGCTGATTCCAGAATAACCACAAAGTCTTCCAAGTACGACCTCAGAAAAAGTTTTTTCAAAAATTGATAAGATTATCACTGTTAGTATAAGAGAAAGCGGATACTTTAGATATATTTTTGTTACCCAAGGAGTAGTAAGAGAAAATGGAGTGAATACTCCTTTTAGAGAAAACGAAAGAAGATGGTAAACATTTTTAAAAAGTAGTTACAGTATTCAGCTTATTACACTCGAATCACGTATCATCTGATTGGCTGTAATTTGGCTGAAATTGGAAAAATACATTTAATGTGATGACTTGGGGATATTTAGGTCTGAAAGGTTTTTGGAAATATTGGAGGATATTTGGAGAGTATTTGCAAAATGAGTTGGAGAGAGACATAAAAGTCCCACGCTTAGCTTGGATGTTCGTTGTCTTTATATAATGTCAACACTTGTTTCTCTGGTGTCCAATGTATTATTTGTCGTCATACTTGTGTTTCTTTGCGTATTTGTGTTTGTATGATCGCTCTTGCTGTGTTGTGTGTGGAGGTGCATAATAGTTTCGTGTGTCTCTGTTAATTTATCTTCACGTTTAGTGTTGGGCGACTTTTCTAAGCTGTGCTTGTCAGTGAGGTTCTTGTGTTTGTGTCTGACCCCACCCATCCTTTGTGTCTGTTTTAGTTTATTCCCGTTATTCCCAAGTCTGACGGGACGTGTGTGAGTTCTGTGGAAAGGAAGTGAATAACTGATAGAGGGAGTGAAGGAATTGTGTCAATATTCTTCAAGTTTATGTTTTGTATTTTATATAGGTTGTTACGAGTTGATCTTCATCTTCTGTATAATGACTAAGAACACTGGATATAAGTTGGCGCATCTATCATACTAAAGAAATTCAATAGTTACCCAAGGGTTGATAGTCATTTTCTTTCGCATTGCAAACATAGAAAACAAAGTGAAAGTCTTGTGACAGGGGAGACTGAAATGATAGTGAATAGCACTCAATCCATGCAGCCCTTTTTTAAAAGTAGCTTAGGTTGAGTAATACGTAATTACATTATATTTAGATCACATAAGGATAGGTTATAAACTCATATGGTTTATACTGGATATCACTTTGTTCGTCTTCATCCCTTGTCAGTTGTCAGAAGTTACGTTTTAAATCGTACAACTTGAATATTGTAAGAACTTAAAAACTGTAAGTCAGATTGTCATGAAACTTTGCAGACACAGGTGTTCCATGGAGAGCACTTCTTTGTTTGGTCTATCAGTGTCCGGGTGACAGGCGTTTGAGTCGTATTGGCTCAAGATGAAGGCAGACGTGTGTGGAAGGGATCGATAAGGCTTTGTGTGTGTGTGTGTGTGTGTGTGTGTGTGTGTGTGTGTGTGGCCAGCCCACACAAACATTTGGTAAGCAAACCTGATCTCACAGGAAACGTGTCCTGTTTCGCTGCCTGCATGTGTTATACAGTGGTGTTCCCTGTTGACATATGTGTGAGAGCTGGGCAAGCACTTAAATATATATATATATATATATATATATATATATATATATATATATATATATATATATATATATATATATATCCAGTATTTAAGACCATTAAGTTTTTGTTTGACCTTAGGGTTAGAATCCATTTATTTTCAATGGCATGTAGTCCCCATTTCCAGGTCGAGTGGCTATTTTCCCGCGCTGGTCCCAGTTACATCCTATTTCGACAATGTTTTCCGCCGAGAGGCTGTGGCTAATCTAGTGGTCCAGGGCGGTTGGTGCAACCTCCACACCAACACCACACCACAACCTCCACACGACAACCTCCACACCACTACCACACCACAACCTCCACACCACTACCACACCACAACCTCCACACCAGCACAACACCACAACCTCCACCACACGACAACCTCCACACCAGCACAACACCACAACCTCCACACCAGCACAACACCACAACCTCCACCACACGACAACCTCCACACCAGCACAACACCACAACCTCCACACCAGCACCACACCCCAACCTCCACACCAGCACCACACCACAACCTCCACACCAACACCACACCACAACCTCCACACCAGCACCACACCACAACCTCCACAACCAGGCTTCTCCTGGGGTTGGGCAGGCCTGGACATCCTCTATCGGAGAGACGAATCTGACATTGCTAGCGTGTTGGGAGTGATCATTACAGAGGGCAGACTTGATCTACGAAACTATTTCGTCTTCCGAGAAGTTAGGGGTGAGGTAATTATCCCTGAGGGTCTTTAACGCCTCGCGCGTCTAAAACGTTTAAAAAAAATAAGAAATAGTTTTCTCCCAGAAGGACATTAGATCCTTCTTGAGTTCAGGGATTGAGGGCATCGTGTAAGTAAGGGACACTTTTTTGACGTCACAGAGGCCCCCCCCCCCCCCCCCACCCTGGACGGTGTGGAGATGAAAGCTTGACTTGTTAGGGAGAGAGAGAGAGAGAGAGAGAGAGAGAGAGAGAGAGAGAGAGAGAGAGAGAGAGAGAGCTTACGTAGTCGCCTGGGCGTCAAGATTACCCAAGTTGACCGACCATTGGGTTCAGGAAAGCCCTCGTATCGTTAACTCTCGTTAATTACTACGTTAATGACTTTATCTTGGTATAATTTAGGGGAGAGGTGAGGGAGAAGGGGGGAGGGGGAGGAGTGAGGTTTTTTTTCTGAGTGATTTGGTGTCATTTTCTAGTAAGGAAAGAAATGACATTTTGATAATGAAATGGGAAGAGCGTCGATAGACCTCTTACAAGACGAGGAGTGAAGGTGGCAGAGATTATTATATAGTTTGAAGTGTCCTGCATCCATGGACGTAGCCACTAGCGACGGGAGATGAAGAAGAAGGAGTGATGATAGGCTAGGGTTTAGCCAGGGGTAGTGACTCCATCTTTCTGATAGATTTCTTTTGTCTTAACCTGATCGCACGGTGGTAGTTAGGACGAGGTCGTACGGTAGTTGTTGTGACGAGGTCGTACGGTAGTTGTTGTGACGAGGTCGTACGGTAGTTGTTGTGACGAGGTCGTACGGTAGTTGTTGTGACGAGGTCGTACGGTAGTTGTGACGAGGTTTGTTTGTGTATTGTGAATAATCATGATTTTTAGCGATTCTTTTTTTATTTCATTTTTTTGAACTGCGAAGTTTATGTGGAATCGGAAATCGCTCAGAGAATGTATTGGTGTAAAATTGAACAGGAAAATAATGTAAATTTTGATCTAGTATTTTTTTTTTTTTTCTGCATGCTAACTGTAGACGATGGGTCTTGACAGATTTACGAAGGCACGTAAATTTGAGTCATGGGGATGGGCGTACAATCTTATCGTGGTCATTTTCCTCACTCTGTAAATCGTAAAGGAAGTTTTACATCTCCGGTGTAAAAAAAGAACTGTAAGTTGAATCTAAACTTCCAGTGGATTTCACTTCGATTATTATTTTTTTTTCTTTTTTACGTTCCAATGGAAACTTGAACGAAAGTCGTAAAACAAGTTACAGGGTCTCTTTTACAGGCCTTTGCGTTTACGATGTTCTTAAGGAATTATTTGGACAATTTACGTCAGGCACACATAGCAAGAAATTTAGATATATAATTACATCTGTGATAACGTATTTTATTCATCAAGGGCTTGACCTGGTAATTAGGGAGACCTCTTAACAGCTTGTACTGTCATCACAGGACAGCTAATTACCTGAGTCCCATTAGGACACAAGTTGTAATTACGCTCTTATTACTGAAAGTTGAGGAAGTCTGGGAAGTTTAGCTAAGTTAACCCATATTCTAGTTTGCGTTACAGTGCATAATGATCGGGTGGGGGGTGGGGGACGTGCTTGGGCGAGGGGGGGAGGGGGGCACCGCTCCTGAGTCCTGGGGTTGGGGAGTGAATTGCTTGGGGTCTTCCCTTCAGTATTGGGGTGGTGCTGTCGTCTCTTATACCTCCTCCTCCTCCTCCTCCTCCTCCTCCTCCTCCTCCTCCTCCTCCTCCTCCTCCTCCCACTTCTACAGTTTCTCTCTGGTTTTCTTCGTTTTTCAGAGGCATTATCTTTCCTTGGCTTCGTTATCTTTGTTTAACCTTTCTTAAAGTCTTCTGCACGTCCGGCACGTTTTCCTCTTCCGTTTTCTCTCTTTCCCTCCCATGTATGCCTTCCCCCACCCCATCTCATGTTCTTTCTGTCCTCTCGTCCCATTTTCTTCGGTCAGCTTCCCTCCTTCCGGGAGCTTCCTTGAGCAGCGACTCCTCCTCGCCCGCTTGAATAATGCAGGAGTCGAGATGGAGGAGGTATTGGTCGGGTTATATGCACACACTCGGCCAAATCCTGGTCTTAATGGTCGCCCTTACTGACGAGATAGATAGATAGATAGAGAGAGAGAGAGAGAGAGAGAGAGAGAGAGAGAGAGAGAGAGAGAGAGAGAGAGAGAGAGAGAGAGCTGAAGTAACTGATCATCTAGGAGTGTCTTGCGCAACTACTCTCTCTCTCTCTCTCTCTCTCTCTCTCTCTCTCTCTCTCTCTCTCTCTCTCCATGACCCTTGTCTTCGCTTTCATAACCATCATTGCCCCAGTCACTTTCATTTGTTATCGATATATTCTCTCCTTTCATCGCGTCATCTGTTTGTGTGTCTTCTGTATTTCCCCCAGTGTCATTCCCATGACAGCCATGACCCGTGATGGCACATCAACGCGTGATGTTGGTGGCATCATTAAAATTCTATTAATGGGAGACTTGATTACCCTTTAATGATGTCCCCTTCTTTCCGTCAATTTGGACGACCGGGTCGACTCCTTTGTGTTGTGTTCCCGGTTCTCTCATCCCCTACAGTTTATCAGTTAACTCATCCTTCATTAATGGTCTATTTCTTTTGTATTTGTTTCTAATGCTGCCTTTATTTTCTAGTGATTTAATCCACTTTTGTCCTTTCTTGATACTTTATTGACACGTTCATTGTCATACTTTGTCGTTCCATGTTCAGAAGTCTAGTTTACACGGTTTCCTTTACCTTACCAACACGTATTTATTCGCAGTGTCAATCTGAATGAGTCCCCCGTATCTTATCATTTCGTACAGCGTATCTAATATAGTATCCCCAATTATCTTATCTTCCTAGTTTTCTCCGTTTTCTGTTACTCTCCCGCCGCTCCTATATTTCTTTCATTTTTTTTTTTTTTCCAGTGATCCCTAATCTAGTCTCAGTACTTCTCTTTCCTCTTACCATTTTCTATCATCATTTTCTTCTCCCCTTCCGTCCTCACTCCCTCCAGTACCCGTATTTGACTGGGGATATAAGGTTACTCCCGCATCTGTCGCGTGGGGTGTCTGTCCATTGGAAGATCCACATGTGGCCCTGACACGTGTTTGTACGCTGGCGGGAAGAGCCACATGTGTACCCGACGTGTATCAATAGACTCACTGATTTGTCAACAAAATAGGCCTTTTTTCACATAATCAGCAGACAGAAGGAGAGAGTAACACGTTCCAAGTTTAAAAGGTTTGAAATTTAAATTGATGATAATAATGACATTAAAGATAATTACAGGATGAATAATAGCAGCAACAACAGCGAAAAAAACAATAGTAATTATATTGATAGTAATAGAAGTAGCAGCAGCAGCAGTAGTAGTAGTAGTAGCAGCAGTAGTAGCAGAAGTAGTAGTAGTAGTAGTAGTAGTAGTATTTAATGTTCTTTGCCATTTATACAGTTATATCAACTGTTATATTTCTTTCTTGTTATCTCGCGATGATGTGATTATTACACGAAAGTGCACTTGGGAACTTATCGTGTTTCTTTTTCCCTGTGGACTCATAGGATTATACAGGTAAGTGAGGGTACATCTGCTCATATCAGCACTACAAAGCCACTTTTATCACTACATGAGTAGGTAAAAGTCTCCAACTTTTCACTTGTAGATTTGTTAAATTTCTGGGTATCTGAGGATGTCGTAATCCAATTTCGTGTTAAAAACGAGTGTTTGAAATTCGGTGTCGGTGAGAGAATAGGTTCTGGACGTGTTTAAGACCTGGGGATTACAAGGGAAGTGTAGTAATTACGGAGAGTAGTAATTAGAGGAGAATAGTAATTAGGCTTTGATGCTAAGGATAAAGTTGGTGTTTAACTTGATTTAAGAATGAGGCTGATATGGGAGGTAAAAAAAAAAAAAGGATTAACGTATGACGTATTTCAGTATGGTGCAATAAAAGTCAAATTTAATGTCAATTAATTTTATGATATTTTTCAGTGTAGTAGCTGATGCAGTAATTAATGTAAAACATTCAGTAATTTTGAATATTTCACAGTTGCTGTTATTTGCAATGCGTTCAGTCTTCTCAGTAACATAGCATTCGTGGATTGTGTGATTAAGGGGGAAGATAAGTCTTACTTGTTCACGCGTCTTCCACAGTGACAGCTTCCCTCATGTGGTGGCAGTCAGGGGCAGTGTGAAGGGCATGTGAGTAATTGAGTGTAGAGAGGAAGGTGTCTGGGGCGTTTGAGTACATTGTCAGTGGAAGTATGAGGGATGTGCGAGCTATTAGGCGAGAGAAAGTATGAGGGATGTGCTAATCATTACATGAGGAAAAAAGTACGAGGCGCAGGTATGAGGGGGATGTGAGGTGAATGATAAAGTATGAGGGGCACATGAGATAATGAGTGATGGGGAAAGTATGAGGGGCATATGAGATATTGAGTGATGGGGAAAGTATGAGGGGCATATGAGATAATGAGTGATGGGGAAAGTATGAGGGGCACATGAGATAATGAGTGATGGGGAAAATATGAGGGGCATGAGAGATAATGACACAGGATACTTTCCTGTACTTTCACCCCGGTGTCTCGCCAGGCTTGGGTTAGCCGTTCTGTGAAAACTGTTGCTAATCATCGTACCTTGGCAAAAGTGAAAATATCTGAATGTAAAAGTTTCTCGTCACTTTCGTTTTGTTGAAAACGGCAAGTTGGGTGTTTGTTGTTGTGAAAGTATTCATTGAGTTGTAACACTCAACCTAGGTGTTCATCCTTTCCTCGGGGCTGGTTGGTAATTGGCTCCCTGGCTTAGGTTGAGGTGCGTGTGTCTGTGTACACACGCAGGAGTAAAGACATTTTCACAGAAAAACAAGGTTTTAAGAGACGGAGAAACACGAGTGTTAAACTTTCTCCTAGTGCCACACCAATAGTATTTACAATTACCAATCCCACACTGCTAAACCAAGTCATGAAACATTTGATGTTGTGGCATCAGTGACATCACTAAAATTAGAGTTGTTCGATATGAATTAAAAGCCGGGGCCCCCACGAATATAGAACTAACCCCCCACCAGTCCAGTCACTGTGGCGCCCCACTATCATAGAACCACCTTCCCCGTACAGTACAGTGAACTAGTACACACATCGGTAAATATATTGGCTTTAAGTTTATTGGCTCTCAGATTCACAGAATACCCTCTGGTTTGTTGTTCATTCTGTCGATTGTACCCAGACTCAGGTGGGATTTATTTTGTCTCATTAAAACGGGTATTCATTTTAAAAGATCAACATTCTTGCGCTGCATCGGTCGCGTATCTTGTTTGCGAATATTTCTCCCGGTGTTGAGAGGTCTGTATGCAGCTCCTGAAATCGAGCGCAAGTATTTCTTAGATTAGCAAACTGTTGTTTTATTAAAAGCAAGACTGCCTCCCCGGAGTAAAAATAAAATGTGGGTTAACCTCTTTATACGAGATGTATGTCAGTTACCTTGTGAGTACATTTTGTAGGAAGTATTTTGAATCACAACGAAATATATTGCTGTCAACAGAATAGTTTTGCTTTATATGACAACATATGGCAAGTTTTGAGAATGATGGAAGTCTGTTTATTTAAGATGCGAAAAGTTTCACGGGCTGGTGAGGTTTGGCAGTGAGTATGTACTGGGGCATCAAAACAAACATTTCTCCCGAGCGACTTGGCTCCAGATAAAACTAAATTAATCAATTAATCCAGCATTCTGTGTACGTTGGATACGCTAGTCTATTGTTTTTAAGAAGTTTTGGGTTACAGGACAGAGAAAGTTTGTAAATAGCATGTATATAGAGTGGCATATTACGTCATATTACAATTGATGATTGAGTGATGTCCGTCTTTGTATACGCATTCATATATGAATAATGTTAATATGCTAAGTACTATACTGCTAAGAGCCAACCATTGCTTAGATAAAGGCCTAATCCATCACTTTCCTTTTTATATCAAGTGTTGTGAAATTGATGTAATCTATGGATAACACGAGGGTCTGCCGAGTTGCGTATTTGTACTTTCGTGAAATACCGTAGGATTAACGTTCATAATACTTTTTTGTCCACAGTATGATCTTACTTTCATCCTTTAACAGTAGTGCAGTCGTGGAATGTTGATATTTTGGGGAGATGATAGGGTTTTTGTCGAGAGCTGGATGCATATCAACATATCGTGACGTGGCAACTGTGGGAGAGCGCTCATGCAAAAACCTGACAACGCCCGCCTCAGTTCGCTCGCGTCCTCCGGCTTAACGATAAATGCAGATTCCTGGCTACGTGACACCTCTCCGCTTACGTTTCAGCCCTCCAGCGAACTCTAAAAACACTAATCCATTCCCCCATAAGTACCTTATGTTTGATTAAAGATCCCGTGGAGATTGATAGCAGGTGCGTTAAGCGTCGGCGGCGGGGTGCGGGCAGCTTCTCTGCGAGCCGGTCGGTCCACCCACACCACCAGCCCGGCAGCCAACACACCAACTGCATCATTATTAACACTCATTGGAGATGACCGTTTGGCCCAGGAATGCAAACATGTCTTTTTACTTGAATTGGGCATATAATTCTTGCTGACTTATTTCTCATTAGAGCTGAAGAGCTCGGCGTAACGGCATGTCCCCTGTAAGAGCACACTCAAGGCATGGGAGTGAAGAGGTGTTATTTTCATAAGATTCGATTACTCAGTTAATTACATCCTGAGGGAATGTCTTGGACTAAACGTCTTTATAGCCTCGACTGATATACTGTGGTCTTTGATGTACCCTTAAACCTTATCTGGGATTGGATAAAAGTATTTTTTACGTCCTTGAAATTGAACCTGTAGCATCTATTAGCTTGTTTAATGTGAGAAATTAAATTGAGAAATGATTATGTGAAATTTGGGCTATTGCTCAGCCCACGAGATTATGAGTAGTTCGGGGAGAGATTCTAACCTACCATACCCAACGAAGGAACAACTTATGAAGAGAATTGATAAAATCAAGAAACAGGAAGTAATTACCCCGAACATCATAGTTTGTAGCCTAACCTAAACAACTTGTTAGTGTGTCACATTTGCCTCGTGTTTCCGGCTGTAATGTAAGATTTTGAAGTTTTCACTTTGATAATTTGACCACAACTGTTGCCAAGACTTGTTTCGTCGATAACAGTAATATTTAGTTAGCAAAATCATAGTTTTTTGCGGGAGAGTGAACTATACCGCAGTTCAGTCGTGGGATGAAACCAACAGGTCAGTGTTATCCTTCGTTCGAAATTTTTCCTGCAGATGTTGCCGAAGTATATGTTATTAGTAAGAACATTGCATTGTTGATATTCATTGGGTTTCTCAAAAAGACAAGCACATGAATAAGTATTGTATCACATTAAAAGGGCTTAAGTTAAAGCCTGTATGATTTAAAACTTGACAATAATGTAAAGAAGTCGCGTAAACATAAACGGACAGGAGGCAGCAAGAATGGGCGAGTGTACAGCCATCAGTCGGCCTTTGGACGAGTGAGAGAGAGGACGTGACGCTCCGAGCCTCTCAGAGTTGTGTGGCGCAATTGTGAAGTGTTTTTCGTGTGTTTAAGTCCAG
Organism: Panulirus ornatus; assembly: GCF_036320965.1. NCBI lineage: Eukaryota > Metazoa > Arthropoda > Malacostraca > Decapoda > Palinuridae > Panulirus > Panulirus ornatus. The sequence goes on from NC_092245.1 coordinate 12,896,619, forward strand.
CGAACTGAACAATACAGTATGAAACTATTATATAAGAGTGTACAGTGCATGTTCAACGTAATTTATCTGGATTAACAAGCGTGTGATCAATGTTTAACCCCTAAGTGTTTATGTTGATGTTGGGTCGGTCAAGCCTCCAGCATGCGGACCATCCGTGAGAGCAGCGACTCTGAAGTCGTCTTGGTCAAGTGTAAGTCCTGACAACACTGTTGCTATTCACCATCTTTTAGTTCTGTTTAGGTATAAACTGAAGCTTCTTATGGGAAGACCAAACTCCCGGTTTTCCTTTAAATGTGTTGGAATTTCGGTAAAACTTTCCCGTGTTATGGTTTTCAGTGATGTATCTACTTTTGGTAGTCGACCACTTGAACATTCGTCTGAATGTCTGTAATGTTTATAGTTTACGGAAGAAACGCATGGATCAGAGCGTTCGATCCATATGGAACAAGCATGAAATGGAATTGGTTGTTTAACAGTAAGTGGTTTTGTTTGTTTTGTTTACAAAGGATCTTTTCATGTTTAATCATCTTTGTATCTTTAAAGAGCACTTTTTTTTTCGTTGCTCTTCGTACAACAGGGTTTGAGTATCGTCCACTCCCATATTTTGTTGATATTTTTCTACATCATACCTCATGAACTGTCGCATAGGAAATGGAATGTATCAATAAGTGTAGCTTATACTGTTCTTCATTATTTTTTAGCAGATTATGAATTCTGATATTTATGAATTTTGACTACCAAAATTCACAGCTCGATTTCGTGATAGAACTTAGAAACACCCAGTAGCTGGTGAGGTATGACCCAGCAGGGTGAAAGTTGAAGCTATTATTTAATTTGGAGCAGCCATAATTCTGTCACCTCGAAATACGCTTTGGTACCAACTGGTAGAATAGAGCGCTGTCCTTGATGTTAGGTAAGTCATTTTCATGTGCGAAGGGGGTAGTAATAATAACTGTGGCACGAAGATGGAACCTTGCGGTATCCCACTTGGAAAATGAATGCTTTTACATTTTCATGGGATGGATCAAATGTACAGTGAATGCATCTTATATGGTAGTTAGTTTTGAGGAATTGGGGTTTTTAAAGCCTGCAGGTTCGTGTAGGGCAGGGACGCCCAGCTCCATAGTGACACTGTCTTGCTTTCTGATTAGTTAAAGCATTTCATACTGCACCCTATGCCCTCTGGGTAATTACTTAAGCTATTTTATATGTCGATTCTTTTGAAAAGTAACTTCATGATATGATTGACGTGATGGTAGAAACGTGAAATTTATGAGGAAGAATGGTATGGATTTTTATGAATTGTTGTTCTTCGATGATAAGTTTTTCGATTGTGGAGAGCCCAGACATCGATCGTGAGCTGAGAAGATACCTTAACTTTCAAAGTTACAGGCAATGTTTACCAATATTGCCGTGTGCTGCGTCGCGACATATGATGAACGTCTTTTGCTGGAACGCATTTGTGTGCACACGAACGCACTCGCAACCTCCCAGCAACAGGTTGTAAATACAAGACCATAACAGCAACATATTTTTCAAATAATATTGAAAATGAGGCAAACATCGACTGCTGCTTGGGGAAGTTAGTTGGAGTGTTTACAGGTTGATTTGTACAATTATACGCTTACGGTATACAAAGTCCACATTTTCGTCGATCACAGCCTTCCTCTCTGTCGACTTACATATTATCGGTAGATTTAAAGGCATGATCCACATCACTCAACTCATGAATTCCTCATTTATAGCAACAGGTTAATTACCCTTTGAAGTTATTTCTGAAAAGAAAAATCAGTTTATGGGGTAGCTCACGGTGAGGAGGTCCTCTGTTGCTTAGTAAGTTCCTAATCCAGTTAGAAATATGACGAGATGTACCATAGATACGTAGTGTTAAGGAATGTTTTGCGAGGCGCGTCGCTCCAAAGCTCGATCGGCATTTCCTTCTTCAAACTGCGTAATGGCTTGGTTATGTTTTGTTAGGGTACGATAGAATAACCCGACCTCGCTATTCTTTTTTTTTTTTTTTTCCCGACGGGTGCCTTTTAGAACTTACGGGACATAATCCACTGCCTGCTTTTTTGTACAGGGCAAGCACAAGTACAAGCCTTCCTTGTACGTATTAGACCTCTGAAAGATAAATCATATGGAAATAATGGTGCCTTCATGGTTTCTGGAGAACACATTCTAGGGGCAGGTGTCCGTGCATCAACCTACAGTCAGCGAAAATCCAAAACACCTTTAGCACCCCTCAAAATACTTCTTCGTTAAAGACCCAGACAGACAAGTTCTTAATGCATTCGTAAATGCAGGCATGAGGCCTGCAGCCTCAGTCACTGTTGTTGATCATTAGAATGAAGTTTATTTTCATTAATGTAATGAAATACCTGCTCGACCTCCTCTTGTGTTTGTTATTATTTGTAACTACTTAGTGCCACTGACTCGACTATATGAGTTTTAAAACGTGCAAGTCGTGAATCAAAGCTATTTTTGTGATTGATACTACTAGGCAGCACTTACACAGATTGGAGTGTTAACATGAGACTTGTTGATTATAAGCAAAGGTTTAATCCCTAACTTGCCTACAAGAGTTCGTTTCTTTTGAAATAAAGTAGATAACAAAGTACTCAGTCTAGTCTCGACGGAAATTGGAATGGAAATGTGCAGTTACTATAGTGTTCCATAATTCACATGTTTTGGTAGCCTAGTTCTAATACAATATGGAAACCAGGTATAATTTGGTTAATAGCTTTTCTGACCATTCTGAGGCACCCCCAGGTTATTTGAGGTAGCCAGAGGCGATGACGGTAGACTCTACCGTGCTGTTCGTGTAGTACTGGGTCACACTTACAGTCCTCGTAACTCAGTGTAACGGCTGAGCTCGTAACATATGGACCGCCTAAACATGAACTGTGGACAGGGCGAGCTTTTTGCAGATATCAAGAAGGGTTTAGTGGCTATGTTGTTGGATGGTTCAGTTTATGTTAGGATGAGTGAGTAGTTAGGTAGTTAAGGTTACGTTGGGTGTTTTAGGTAGATTAAGTGGTTGAATTTATCTTAGTTAAATGGTTAAGAAAGAATTACGTTAGGTTAAGTTTTCGTTGTGTTCGGTGAGTAACTTTAATTGGGGTTAAATGGTAACGTAGGATATGGAAATTGGTCAAGTTTAGGGTAGATGGTTTAAGCAAGGCTCGATTGGGTGGTAGGTTATCTTATTTGGTGTAGTTTTGGTAGCTAGGATAGATTAGATGGTTAAGTTTGGTGGTTAAAAGGAGGATAAACACGGCGTCTTTTGCCGACCTCTTTCGTGTTCGCTATTGGAAGAAAACCTTTCACCAGCGCGCACGTTCTCGACTTAACCGCCGTGGGGCGGGGTTGTGGCAAATTATGAAATTTATGGGTTCCTGTTCTTGTATGTACTGTATTAAATTCATATTTCTATATTCCATTTTTGTATACTGGAGGCAGGATAAATGGCCTTGTCGCCTATGTGTTTAGTCTTTTATTGAGTTTCTATCGATGATTATACAGTTATTTCGTTAAGTACTTTAAATGATTGAATGAAAGATTGCGGTGTATATTCCAGGTCACTTGAGAAAACAGATGTATGTTGGACAGGAAATGATGGGGTGGGTCAAATCGCTAAACTGTTCAGGTAGGAAGTGAACAAAAGATTATGAGGTACGTGTTCGAGGAGAGGAAAGGAACAGGTTATCAGATCCAGATACATGCACTGATGACATGGCTCAACTCTGCCAGAGTAATGATAACACACTTGTTGCGCTTCCGTCTGGGAAAGTTGAGGTAAATTAGATTATCTCAAATGATGGCCTTTTATTTATTGATTTTTCTCCTTTACCACCAAGTGCTGAATTCCACAAGGTTTATGTGGAACACTTGGGTGTTTGTATGTGATATATGGATTTTTTTCTTTGTTGTTGAAAATATGGAAGTTTTTATATTGTTCAAGAGATTTTGTGACGTCTCCATTGCCCTTACTTTATCTCTCCATGTCTCCCATCTCTACTTCTTTTGTCTCTCTCTCTCCCTCCGCGTCCCACGACCTCCTTTTCCCCTTACTTTCCTCTTACTTCACCGTCCCGTGTGTCTCTCTCTCACACACTCACCGCATCAAATCAGGCATCACGGCCTGTCAGCCAGCCGGCATTTTACATCCAATCTCCAACACACGGAGAAGTAGGCCTACTTTGGGCTTGCCAATTACACGTATGAGAATAACAAAGGGACATACATCACCGGCGTCATTGGTGATCTCCGCTTCTATATGTGCCAGGAGATCGGCGTTTGGTAAGCAGGTGTGTCACACGCACACATGTGACCAGCTGAGTCAGGCCAGCCAAGCTTGCAGAATGGGTGGAACACCGATAATCAGCAGTTTTTATTTATCTTACCTGGCTCGTTCATAGCCGTGCTAGTCTCTGGTTGAACCGTGGGAACGCAAGACTGTTGAGGTCTGCTTCCAATTTGTAGGTATATTAGGGAGGTGAATGGCGGTGCGACTTTCAAGTGGCGGCGATAGAGTGATATGACCTTTTGAAGACCACGGTACCACCCTTAGGTATGAATGGCCTGGCTTTTGAATTGAAGTCTTTAGGGTCAGGTGAGAGGTCAGGCCATCAGTATTCGAGGGTTGGACGATCGAACTCGAAAGATCGAACAGCCGCGCGTAAGGGATTCAGACTCCAGGATGAACTGAATATCTTTCTAAGTTTTAGATTCTGTCAGTTGTTTATAGACTTAGAATCTGTGAACTGAATTTCTTTTTAAGTTGTAGAATCTGTCAGTTGTTTATAGACTTAGAAACTGTGAACTGAATTTCTTTCTAAGTTTTAGATTCTGTCAGTTGTTTATAGACTTAGAATCTGGACCCTACACGAACTTGAGGACTGTGAAGACCAACATATTCTGAAATTATGTGATGTGGTATGGTAGAGTTATATAATGAATTCTCATGTGTCTCTTAATAGTGGATCGCTCTGGTTTGGCACTAGTGATTTATGTAGAACCCTGTGTGTACGCTTGTATGTTTTGAATTGAAGCCATCTTTTTTTGATGTTTTACCTTTGTATATGTTTGTGTGTGATTGTATAAGTGTGCATGCGCTCATTTGTGTTTGTGCTTTAAAAGAGGAACGTGTGTATAACTACGTATTTGTACTCTTAAGGAGAGAGAGAGAGAGAGAGAGAGAGAGAGAGAGAGAGAGAGAGAGAGAGAGAGAGAGAGAGAGAGAGAGAGAGAGAGAGAGTTCTTCACCCCTGGAGCCCTTCTTCCTGAACTTTCTCTTCAGTCATGCAACTTTTTCAACTCTGGTATGCTGTCAGCTTTTACAAGTTCATCATCCAGTTTACTCCATTCATCCGTCACTCACATATTATAAAAGTTTTTCCTTGCATCTTTTCTGACAAGTTTCTTGCTGGATTTCATGTTATGTAATCTGTTGGCATCATTACACGAGCTGAAAGACCCAAAGGGTGTGATCAAGTTACCCTTTAATCTTCTGTCTTTCATGTTGGACAATTATGAGGCCTCTAACCTCTCGCTGTAACTCAACTCTCTTAATCTGTTGTCAAGTGTGTTGCTCTCCTCTGGACCTTCTCTGTTGGCTCGTTTTGCTCCTTTTAAGTGCAATGACCAAACCTGAGAAGCAGATTCTAGTTTCGGCTTATCATACTGTGTGTGTGTGTGTGTGTGTGTGTGTGTGTGTGTGTGTGTGTGTGTGTGTGTGCGTGTGACCGCAGACCATGGGAAGGACGGTGGGCGGGCGAACCTGCGGTCACTGATATAGTTCTGGTTTGCGGTAAGAACCGTTGGCCGAGGCGGGTTCCACTGCCTTACTCCCATGTTCCCCCCACCCTCCCATCCTCCCCATTGCTCCCACCGCTGCGGCCGACACAAACACCCGAGCCAGGCAAGTACGCTCAGGCAAGACGTAGGCGTCATGGTCGAAGCTTGTGTGCGCGCGCGTGTGTGTGTTTGTGTGTGTGTGTGTGTGTGTGTGTGTGTGTGTGTGTGTGTGTGTGTGTGTGTGTGTGTGTACGAGTCACGATTGTTGGAGAACGTGTTGACGAATGTATGACATTATTTTACCAACTGTACTCTGTGTTTGCCTCCTTGCATTACCCTGTTGTTGTACTGAACTGTACGCTCTGTGCTTGCCTCCACGTACTCTGTGTTGTTTTAGCCACTGTAAGCTCCTTGCTTGCCCCCCACCTACCCGCTGCTGTTGGACTCATTGCTTGGTCTGTGCTTGCTTGCACTTATCCCCGGCTATTATACCTACAGTATACGCTCTGTGCTTGCCTTGCTCACCCACACCTAAAAAAAACATAATGGAGGCTATACTTGTACAATGAAAGCCTTCTGACGAAGTAACAACCCAATTATAGGATTGGAAAGAAACATTTGGAGGATGAAATTAGATTATCATTATTTCCATACTGCAGCTTACCATTAACAACATACAAGAAAAGAGAATCATATAATCAATTAACCTCTTTACAGGCTTCTTTTATCGTTTCGTTCTCTGTGATGTGAAGTTGTATGTTAGTGTGTCCTTGCACGAGGAAGCTAGCCATAGGGAGAAGGAGTAGTGTTGTTGCCTTATCATCAAAAAGCTCAATGCCTTCTGGGAAGCTTAGAGCCATAGAAGTGAGGTGTGAAGGGGGAGGAGAAAGTTCCTCAACCACATCTGGAGAAACGACAGGGAGAAAAAAAAAGAAAACAACCCCAGTGCTGATCTTGTATTGTTCCATCGCTTAAGTGTTGCTCATTTGTTTTTTGTGTCGTACCGTTTTGAGTTGCAACCTTGATTCACTGTTGCACGATTTTTTTGTCAGTGTTGCGCCTGTCAGTGTAGCAACGTAGCTTGCAGTGTAGCGCCTTTTCTTTCAGTGTTACATCTTTGCTTCAAGATTAGTGGGAAGGCAAGTCTTCAGTGCGTGCAAGACGTATAAACATGGTAGATTATAAGTTGACCTGTCCAGTGTTTTTAATGTCAAAGGGTCTCTCTCTCTCTCTCTCTCTCTCTCTCTCTCTCTCTCTCTCTCTCTCTCTCTCTCTCTCTCTCTCTCTCTGTGTGTGTGTGTGTGTGTCCGGCCACTATCACGTGCGTGACCTACCAGGTTGTTAACATTTGCGGTCTGCATAATGTTCGTATGCATGTACTGCCATCCAGTAGAGATTGAGAGATAGAACTCTCGGCCCTTCGTAGTTAGGCAATGGTTTAAGTAACCTTTCCAAGAGACGGAGTGTAAAGTTATTCTTACGAGACTGTTAGATATGAAAGATGTTGCCTTTGTAACAGCAAAGCGACTCAAGGCGCTCAAGGGAAGGCTTCTGATATTTTACTATAGCATTATTTTGCCTCGAGGTCACCGATAAGTTCGTAATGTTTTTCGAACGATTTGTGACAAGTTGAAACATTTCGCTCTTACGGCCAGTAACGGTAAGACTGAAGTTCAAGGCGTCAAGGAAGACTTTTATTTTGTATCTTTGTAACATTGTTTTTGTCTGGCAGCTCAACGAGGAAGTCCACCGGAGCGAATTCAGAGGGATAGTAGACGGTAGAGTCCTATCAGAAATAACTTCCTTTTTTTTTGCACAGGTTAAAAAAAAAAGAAATAAAATACCCAACCATCAAAGGGCATCCCGGGTGAAAGTTAAGAAGTGGAAGAAGAAAAGAAAATAGAAATAGAAATTAATCATAGCTCCATACGACCTTTACTGGACGTGTCAGAAGACTTAGACTTTCTATGTAAGAAATAGATTTTTCTAAACTTCCTTTTGTTCTGTGTTGGGTAAATCCATGAGTAATGACGTTCGTGTGTGTGTGTGTGTAAACTGGGGCTGCTTCATAAATGCCATAAGGCTTTATACATTGCTTCCTGTAGTCTTACATTCTGAACAAGTCCTATACAAAGTTTGTGGTAGTCATGGTACACACAGACGTCTCTGGGAACCAGACTTCGGCTCCTCACTGTGTGCGGTGATTCACTGGCCACAGACGAGTGGAGATGTTACTGAGTCTTATATACAGTATTGTTGTGGGAAGAAGCATGTTTTAGCCTCTGTGTTTGTGTGGATTATAAGGGCAAAGATACTTCGTTTTTTTTGAGAGAGAGAGAGAGAGCGTTCTCAAGTGTGTGTTGATAGAGAGCTATGAGTCGTTATCATCAATCAACGTGCTACCATTTTTGCGAGATGTTTGTTAAGAACTGTTTGGAGGGTAAAGTCGTCATCTTCAGTATGGCTTTACGAGCCTTTAGTATGGTCGTTTGGCTTTAGTGACCCCCAGCCATCGTACTAAAAGTCTTACAGTCGTTCGCCAGCAGAAGCGTACCGTGTTAGTCATGGGCTCGTACTTCGATTGTCGTACCGTTGTACCCAAGGAGGTGGACGGTGCACCGTCTCTCGCCCCAGAGGAGTAGGAGGGACAGGGTTTGTTCTGTCTATACCGGAATAACACACCATCCCTGATGGATTCAGGTCGGTGGTCGTTAATATAATTTTGTCCTTTAATGAAGGTTCGTGTCATGGGAGAGGAGTCCAGGGCGTTGTTTGTTCGAGGTCCTCCCACAGGTCATCAGTCTACCCTCCCTGCCAGGGCGCGTAGGTAATTGCTCGTGTGGAGGGAGGAGGGAGGGAGATGTCTTCTTCTTTCTCATTCCCTCCGTCCAAAACAGCTCAGGCCGACTCGTACCTGCTGAGCTGGGTCGTTGGGCGACCAGGGTGAAAGAACACTCCTGCCTCCATCTACATATACTCCCTTAGATACGTACCATTCGCCCATACTCTCCCTGAAATGCTTTTGTCTTCGTATATCCAAACAAGAATTGAGTTTAAAGACTCAAGATCTCCTTCCTCACTGGTCCGCCTATGTTCGCGAAATTGATGCCCTGTCAGCTATCTAATGGGCCAGCTTAACATATGCCCTGCCTATTTCGTATAGTACCCAATTACGTCTGTGGTCGAGAGGAGGAATGTTAATAGATAGATGCTTGAGATAGACAAGCCTTGTTAATGGATTGAAACTTGAGATAGACAAGCCTAGTTTAATGTTTGATTACTTCTATTATAGGAGTAGATTAAAACCACTTTGTAATCATTTAGGGAAAGTCAATCCCTCACTGAAGGATGGCAAATTAATCACAACAGGTGGGTTTTGTGTGATGTCCTGAGTTCCATAGCAACGAACAGCGTAAAACGTGTTTTGGTGGAGGTGGAGTATGAAATTTCGTGTTGGAGGTTTAATTGTACTGATTTCGTAACAGCCTACCCAGTTGGCCATCCTCACAGTAGGCCTACTTGTTGTTGATTTCTGGGGCGGCTGAGGGTTCGATGGTGGGTATTGTTTGGTAATCTTGTCCTCAAGTGCCGTAAATAGAACTTACCTGGAGATAAAACTTGGCTCGGGGAGTCGTTGATTGATTCTGTGTTGTGTCCGGGTGGCTTGTCGCCATGTCTGTTTAAGCTGACGCGTTCGAAACAGCGTTTAAGCTCAGAACCACTTGCTTCACCTCGTTGTGATGAGGGTTCCAAGACGTTTTATCTGAATCGTGTGTGTGTGTGTGTGTGTGTGTGTGTGTGTGTGTGTGTGTGTGTGTGTGTGTGTGTTGAAGGGTGGGTGGGTGGATGAGTTCAGACAGGACAACGTGCCTAAGACCTGGGCTTCTGTGATTAACTCAGGGGAGTGCGTGTTCGAATCCTCATGCTCCGTGTGACGCCTTTCGAACCCCCCCTCCGAGACACGCGTGCTGTGGTGTGTCTCTGGTCGTGAATAATGGGTTCCAGAGTCATTCCACCGGAGCCAGTCATCTGATACATCAGTGGCGGGGATGGCCAGGGCTGTATTCCATTCACGTCTGGTGGTAACGGTAGTCAGGGCCTGGAGGAGGAAGGCTTGCGTCAGGGTGATTTAAGGGAGGGAGAGAAAGGTAGTCAGGACTGGAGGAAGAAGGTGCAAGGGTGATTTTAGGGAGGGGGGAAAAAAAGGCAAAAGGTGATTTAGAAGTGAGAAAAAACACGTATTATTTTGAAGATTAGATGGAAAGTTCGACTGGAATGGAAAAAGGCGAACGTGGTTTAGAAAGAAGGCAATAGTGGCTTAGGAAGAAGGCAAAAGTAATTTAGAAGGTTAGAAGGAAGAAGCGCTGGTGATTTAGAAGGAAGAAGGTGAAGGTATTATAGAAAGACGTGGGCATAGGTTGATTCCGAAGGAAGGGTGACTTTGAAGGGGTGAAGGCCTACGTGATTTAGAAGGGAGATGGTGAAGGTAGAGTTTCTATCCGCTCGCTTACCCATTTGTCCGCATGGATAACACCCTTCCTGTAAGGAGTTAGCAGACCGGAGGAACTGCGGTGGCACACTGGGGGAGTGGAAGTGGTTTGACCCACACCTAGGGGGTGTGTGTGTGTGTATGTGTTGGAGGCGGCAGTGAGACGGGGAGGCAGGCACAGTCACATCACCTCTCACTCCAAAAAGGTTTTTGACTATATCGATTTTTTTTTCTTTCCTCTCATCTTAAGCAACCATTCTCTCTCTCTCTCTCTCTCTCTCTCTCTCTCTCTCTCTCTCTCTCTCTCTCTCTCTCTCTCTCTCTCTCTCTCTCTCTCTCAGTATGTATACTTTTTCCGCTTCCCCTTTTCTTCTAACAAAATGAAGGTATTGTCAGTCAGTGTGTCTCCTGCCATGTTTTTTTTTCTTTTTTCATTTGTAGTCGTCACGAACTTTCTGATATTCTCTCTCATTAAAGGCTCCCATTTTGCAATGGTTCCCTCACTTTCCTGCCTGGGTGGGGGGGGGGTCTAGATTTCATGGTATGTGGGGAACCACCGCCTTTTAATTGTGGCGTACAGTCCCTCCTCCCGAGGTGGCCACTGTTACGTCCTGCTCATTAGCATATCCGATGACCAGGTAGGAGCCCCAATTTGGTGGACCAGGAAAAGGTAGCTGGACCAATTTACCGATGGACTCCGGCGGTGGCTTCGGCTACTCTCTCTCTCTCTCTCTCTCTCTCTCTCTCTCTCTCTCTCTCTCTCTCTCTCTCTCTCTCTCTCTCTCTCTCTCTCTCTCTCGTACGTGCATACGACAGGACACACGTAAGGACCAGGCGTGTATACACGTGTTCCGCCGTGGCTTGCCCAACCAAACCCCCTTTTGCCGTGGACTTAGCAGTGAATATCCCTCCCTCCCTCCCTCCCTCGCTGGGAGAGGAGGCCAGACAGGATTACTGTGTGGGTGTGGCAGACCACCCAGCCACCGTTACCTAGGGTAGTTGGGGGAGGATTTAGTGATGGGGCAGATGGGAGAGGGTGGTGGTGTGCGTGGTAAGGATGTAGAATGGGTTGAGGTGAGTCACATTAATAAGGATATAGGTATTACTGTATGACTTCTTCGTTTTCTTCTTCTTCGGGTATTAGTGTAGGATTACTCGTTTCATAGGACGAGGCGGGGGGGAGCTGTGGGAGTTGAAAGGGACTGAGGGTTGTGTAACTTAGGGTCATGCACTGGTGGCAGGAAACACGCTAAGGAGGGTGGAAAGCTGAGCCTCAAGGACTGTATAAGTGTGCAAGAATGCCCCAAATTCGTTTCGTTTCCAAGTACATCAAGAAAATGATGACCCTCCGGTTGTTGACATAGGTATAGTAAGACCCTGATGGTTGATATAGGAGATATTGTTGATATGGGAATATTAAGACTTTTATATAGATTTATATTTATATATATTTATATTTATATTTTTATATATTTATTTATGGATTTATATTTATATAGATTTATATAGATTGTACAAGAGAGTTAGTGTGCGAGACAGTTCAATATATACCCTGGATGGCCTCACACTATCGACATGCGTGTTAGATCCTTACTTCGTGAACCATGTGTTGAGTGTTGCTTCTATGATCGAGGTTGAGGAACTGGAAGGAGGAGTGTTGGGCCCCAGCCGTTAGCCCCACCGACTTGGGAGGAGAGTTGAAAGTGTATATGCGGCCCAGGTCACTCGTGGTGATGTGTGGAGGTAGAGAGAGAGGGGGGGGGGGAGGGAGGGGGCAAGTGTCTGGTGTGTGTGTGTGTGAGAGAGAGAGGCTGTGTGGTACTGGGTCATGCAACCCACCTGCCGCCTCCAAGTCTCTGGTCTGGGTCGGGGGAGCAGGCGACCGACGCCCTCCTGGGTCCTGATAAGGCAAATGTCAGCCTGTGTGTCTGAGAGAGAGAGAGAGAGAGAGAGAGAGAGAGAGAGAGAGAGAGAGAGAGAGAGAGAGAGAGAGAGAGAGAGATGGATAGATAGATAGAGATAGGTAGGGAGAGAGAGAGAGAGAGAGAGAGAGAGAGAGAGAGAGAGAGAGAGAGAGAGAGAGAGAGAGATTTGATCATACCCATACAGCTTACTTGGATGGGTGAGCTTAGCTTAACTTTGCTCACTTGGTTGTTAAGTTGTCATTAACGCAGGTGTACTATGATGTCGATTGTCGACATTTAAACATCAACGGGATGTGTGTCTATTGATGCTTTTGTGGACCAGGCTGTGATGCAAGACCTTTCATGAAGGTGGACCCAATTCCGTCAGTCTTTTAATTAAAAAAAAATGAGAACACCTTACCAGCCTGCTAAACTCATGGCCAGCCGGCCAGCTGCCCGTTTTCTTTTTATTTTTTTTTTTATATAAAACTCTGCTTACCGGGTTGTGAAAGCTGTTTTCTTTTTTTTTTCTTTTTTTCCAAGTCGGATGAATTTTTTAGATTGTAAAAATTGGAAAATAAAACCCCCATACGCTACATCAAGTTCATGAAACAGTCGAAAATCATGAACTGGATTTTTTTTTCTCTAACTACAGAACCTATAATTTATAAGATAAGAGTTAAGTCTTCGAAACACCCGTTTTGCGATTAATCTTCCTTGCGGGGAAGGTGACCAGAGTTTTTTTTTTACCCTAGGAATCAGTGGTCAAGATAAATGATTATGGCGAGTGTAAGTGAAAAGGTCTTGATGTGGCGAGTTAAGTCAAGGATTTGAGGGTGTGTGTGGAAGGCCTACATCACATAGGGAATCGTGCCAAATATATCCAAGTCAAATGCATTCATAAACTTTAATTTTTGATGAATATTGTATTAGTGTGTGTCGATATGTTCAGTGTATATATGAAAATATAAATGTCACCAATTAATGGTTAGTTTTAAAACTTTTCGTATGTTCAGTATTTTTTTAGGGGAGTCTATTCTAAAAAGATGACACACAAATATATTTGAACGGTCGTGTTTGCTCTGGTCTGGTTGTATAGAATATTGCAGTGATGTCGCCAGGACAGAACGCATGTAGGTGTGGGCAGGGTGGAATTTGCTGCCCGTCAGAAATGGTTCACCAATACATTGCGTGTGGAGGAGAAAAATGTTTTAACTCAACAGTAACGTTCATTGATTCATTACTTAGTATTAACGTTATTTCTGAAGCCACGCGTTCAGAAAACCACAGTGAATTTATATATATATATATATATATATATATATATATATATATATATATAAATTTCCGACACTTCTACACAGCTTTGGATTGGTTGTCAACATGCACGGCTGACAGGCAGCGAACCGCACCCATATGGGACCTCAGTTTGACCTTTGACCTCCTGGACACTCGAGGGAGGTTGCCATAGCAACACCCCCCACCCCCTTACTGCTGATGCTGAAGGTCAACTCTACATGTTTTGTGCGTTTGGTTCAGCGTCTAGACCACTTGTTGAATATATATATATATATATATATATATATATATATATATATATATATATATATATATATATATATATATATATATGAAGACTTAGCATCTCATGTCTCATCGTATCTCATTCGACCTCATTTGTCGTGTGGTTTTACCAGTGACAGCCTAACAAGGCGAGAAAATCCTGACATCGGGTTCGGCATGTCTGTCTGCACGCCGAGGTATTGCTTGACGACTCTCTCTCTCTCTCTCTCTCTCTCTCTCTCTCTCTCTCTCTCTCTCTCTCTCTCTCTCTCTCTCTCTCTCTCTCTCTCTCTCTTGCGTTGCTGTCCGTCCATATCCCTTCAAGTTGTCAAGAGCGGCAGAATCATGACGGTACCCTTGTTAAATACTGTCCAATTAGTTATTTTGTGTGTGTGTGTACACACACACACACACACACACGAGAAGCAGTGGGACTCGTAATATACTTAAAGCCATTGTATAGTGACGCCCCCAAGGCCGACGCATCTGGAGAATCAAGGGAATTGTGGGTATGTTTGTATTTTTCCTTTCTCGCTCGTGACCAGGTACTGTGTTCGCCATCATTGGCTGGAAGGGCCGTCGGGAAACACATTTTCTGCCTGTGTGTGTCCTGAAATGGGACTTAAGAAGGGGCTTTAGAGGCGGAGTAGTACGAAGAAGAGAGGAGAAACAAATTTCAAAGATGTGAGCGTCGTTGCTCGGAAAGGTGAAGAATGCTTAAGCGTCGAGGCATAAGGAAAGAATCGAAAGACATCCCTACTGCCTAATGTACCTTCGAATTGCACTTGGCAAATATATTGATGTTTAAAATGCCAGCAAATAAATATTTTGAAGTTAGTATCCGCTTTGTATTCGAGTGAAGACAGTCCTTTTTTTTTTTTTTACATTCTTTATCACATTTTGTTGTTGAATTTTTATCCCATTTCATAACTGAATTTTTAATCATTTTGCGACATGTAATTCAAGATAACTTTATTATTATTGTTATTCAGATATAGTGTTAATAAATCAGTCCCCCATTCACATGGACAGTAAAATCACTAGTGACAGAAAACGAAACATTAACCCGTGAACAACAGAGATGATTAATGTTACAGTCAGCGTTATATATATATAGTAGTGGTAGAGTGACGCGTTGTCAGGAATAGCCATGGCTGTCAGGAGGAGACATTCACGCTGACGGACGTTGTCAGCTCCTTCCCTTCTCTGATTGCTGTCGGCTGGTATAATAACGTGGCTCTTGGAAATACCCACCAGTGAAACGGTGTCAGCTTTCGGCATGATTGTTATCAGCTGAGCCACAGGAGGGTGTCAGCAGAGATTGTCAGCTCCCGACCTGTCCCAAGGGCTATGTATATTTAGAGATAAAAGATTTTCAAACAAAACGAGCAGCAAGTTGTCAGCGAGAGGCCATACTTCAGCAAGAGGCCGGGGCCATATTATTTACGTTTTCTTTTTACCCGTTTTTGGCAGAAATGGAAGTTTATTTGCCCCTGGCATACTATAGTATGTAGTCCAAACATTTCTTTTTTTCATTTTATGGAATTGGGTCGGCTTTAGCGCACTAATATTGAATTATTAGTGCGTAAACTCATGTACGATACTTAGATGTAATTTACATTAAGTTTCTGTTTGTTTTTCTGAAAAACTTTTCAATTCGAAAATGTATTTTTTTTTCGATAAAATTAATTTGTGATTTTGGGTGATACTGCCGGCACTTCTTCCATATTGCTTCGTTAAATCATTACTTCGTGTTAAGGGATTGTGTTGAGGATTATATCCTATACAGTAATAGACTTACACTGGTCTTCAGTAGATCGATGTAAATCCATCTCAGTCCACCAAGTTGAGGGTATTAAAGGAGAAGTCTTTGTCAGTGAGTCAGATTATGAGGTCAGATTTGGCTTATAAAGTGATTTATATGTCTTGAGTGATGGTAGGGACCATCCATTTATTTTTAATGGATCCATCATTTGTCAGTTTTTATTTGCATCACTGAAGAATTATCTCTATATAACCGAGCCTTCTTACATGCACAAAATTAACCCTTGAATTACACTCATTTCTCTAGAGGAGGGAAAGGTCATCAAAAATTAATCAGCTTCACACGTTCACAGACTTTTTGGGTACGAGTTCGATGCCCTCCTTGTGGTACCGCTTTTTTTTTTGTACTAGTTTTGTGGGTGGATGTTGGTACCTTTGGCAGCGAAAGGACGCTGCTCAAAGTGAGCAACAGGAGCGTATGTTGGTGTAATCGTTTGGATATGGTGAAAAGGAATGGATCTCTTGTAAGTCGCTGGCACTTGATGGGTCTGGTACGGTCTGTGAGCACAATGGTATAATCCTTGAGTACGACACTGCGATCCTTGAGCAAGGTGGTACAATCCTTGGGCATTACGGTACGACCCTTGAGTACGAGGGCAGTTTAGGACAGTGGTACAGCCGGCCCTTAAGTTATGATGACTTGACCTTTAACCTGAGCCTTAATGGACATTTCAAAAGCTTGGCCATCGTACCCAAAGGTCGTGCTGGCGTGTTGCCATTGCTGTAGGGAATTTGAATAAAGATATTTTCTAAGATTAAATGAGAAAGAATCCTTAAGCAAGAGTATTAGCAAAAAGTCACCCATTTAGCTAAGTACATAATGACGGTCAAGTGGTTAGAATTAAACCTGCTTTAATTTCCAACATGGTCTACTTAGAGCTGTACCGACCAATTATCTTATCAGTCTAGGAAAGACTTTAGCCGCCTGAAGTTCCAGCTTGCAGGAGAGTGTGAGGCATGCATGGGATAGAGCGAATTGGAGCGCTGTGGTATACTGGGGGCGACGTTCTGTCAGTGAGCTGGCATATTTAACGGGTAGGGTATAGGTGTATAGGGTCTGGTTTTGGATATGGGGCTTTGGTGTAGGTTCTTATATATGACGGTTTGACGCTGCATATGAGCGAATGAGTCCATTTTTCTACTGTTCCTGGCACTGCCTCGGCAACAAGGGAATTTGTGAGCAAGTATGAAATACCTTGTATATAT